>NC_060896.1:29352776-29357776 GCF_014805685.1 Silurus meridionalis
GTATGTGTGTGTGTGAGAGAGAGAGAGAGAGAGAGAGGTGTGTGTGTGTGTGTGAGAGAGAGAGAGAGAGTGTGTGTGTGTGTGTGTGTGAGAGAGAGAGAGAGAGAGAGAGAGAGTGTGTGTGTGTGTGTGTGTGTGTGTGTGTGTGAGAGAGAGAGAGAGAGAGAGAGAGTGTGTGTGTGTGTGTGTGTGAGAGAGAGAGAGAGAGAGAGAGAGTGTGTGTGTGTGTGTGTGAGAGAGAGAGAGAGAGAGAGAGTGTGTCTGTGTGTGTGTGTGTGTATGTGTGAGAGAGAGAGAGTGTGTCTGTGTGTGTGTGTGTGTATGTGTGAGAGAGAGAGAGAGAGAGAGAGAGAGAGAGAGAGAGAGAGAGAGAGTGTGTGTGTGTGTGTGTGTGAGAGAGAGAGAGAGAGTGTGTGTGTATGTGTGAGAGAGAGAGAGAGGTGTGTGTGTGTGTGTGTATGTGTGTGTGTGAGAGAGAGTGTGTCTGTGTGTGTGTGTGTGTATGTGTGTGTGTGAGAGAGAGAGAGAGAGAGAGAGAGAGAGAGAGATGTGTGTGTGTGTGAGAGAGAGAGAGTGTGTGTGTGTGTGTGAGAGAGAGAGAGAGAGTGTGTCTGTGTGTGTGTGTGTGTGTGTGTGTGTGTGAGAGAGAGAGAGTGTCTGTGTGTGTGTGTGTGTGTGTGTGTGTGTGTGTGTGTGAGAGAGAGAGAGAGAGAGAGAGAGAGAGAGAGAGATTTTTACTTGTTCAGACTGGAAGCTTATCTAAGGTTTTTTTTTTCATGTTTTTTAAACCACTTCAGCAGCTGTACCAGTCTGTGTGTGTGTGTGTGTGTGTGTGTGTGTGTGTGTGTGTGTGTGTGTCGGACCCATTTAAAGATTTATGTTAATACAATGTCATTGTCATTCCCAGACTGTTCCTGTATGTCTCCTTGTGTGTCTTTGTGCAGATCATGAGGAGCTTCAGGAGACAAAAAGACCATGTGACCTTCTCAGTTCAATAAAACACTGTTCAGGAGGAAAGAACAAATAAAAGAAGGTCTGAGGAGTCTACAGGGACTACAAACTCCAGACCTCAGTATCTGACCTTCCTAACATAATAAAGTACAAAATCCTGAGTATCATCAGCAGTCGACACACAACAGGAGCTTTTCCTGATGTTCTACCTCAGTGGTCCCCAACCTTTTTAGCACCACGGACCGCTTTAATGTGGGACAAGATTTTCTCGGACCGGTCTTTAAGGTGTGGTGGATAAATACAACAACATAAAATGATACAACTATAAAAACTGGTATTTTCTAAATCTAATAATAATCATGAATCCACTGTGGTGTTTTTGGGGGTTTGAATTTAGCAGTAATGTATTATGTGTTAGGGGCCGGGAGTCATGTGACCGGAGTTCCTTTAAGGAGGTAGTGGATGGAGGTAAGTCATGTGACCTGAGCTCCTTTAAGAAGGTAGTGGATGGAGGTGAGTCATGTGACCGGAGCTCCTTTAAGAAGGTAGTGGATGGAGGTAAGTCATGTGACCGGAGCTCCTTTAAGAAGGTAGTGGATGGAGGTGAGTCATGTGACCGGAGCTCCTTTAAGAAGGTAGTGGATGGAGGTGAGTCATGTGACCGGAGCTCCTTTAAGAAGGTAGTGGATGGAGGTAAGTCATGTGACCGGAGCTCCTTTAAGAAGGTAGTGGATGGAGGTGAGTCATGTGACCGGAGCTCCTTTAAGAAGGTAGTGGATGGAGGTGAGTCATGTGACCGGAGCTCCTTTAAGAAGGTAGTGGATGGAGGTAAGTCATGTGACGGAGCTCCTTTAAGAAGGTAGTGGATGGAGGTAAGTCATGTGACCGGAGCTCCTTTAAGAAGGTAGTGGATGGAGGTAAGTCAGGTGACCGGAGTTCCTTTAAGAAGGTAGTGGATGGAGGTAAGTCATGTGACGGAGTTCCTTTAAGAAGGTAGTGGATGGAGGTAAGACATGTGACCGGAGCTCCTTTAAGAAGGTAGCGGATGGAGGTAAGTCATGTGACCGGAGCTCCTTTAAGAAGGTAGTGGATGGAGGTAAGTCATGTGACCGGAGCTCCTTTAAGAAGGTAGTGGATGGAGGTAAGTCATGTGACGGAGCTCCTTTAAGAAGGTAGTGGATGGAGGTAAGTCATGTGACGGAGCTCCTTTAAGAAGGTAGTGGATGGAGGTAAGTCATGTGACGGAGCTCCTTTAAGAAGGTAGTGGATGGAGGTAAGTCAGGTGACCGGAGTTCCTTTAAGAAGGTAGTGGATGGAGGTAAGACATGTGACCGGAGCTCCTTTAAGAAGGTAGTGGATGGAGCTGAGACATGTGACCGGAGCTCCTTTAAGAAGGTAGTGGATGGAGGTGAGACATGTGACCGGAGCTCCTTTAAGAAGGTAGTGGATGGAGGTAAGTCATGTGACCGGAGCTCCTTTAAGAAGGTAGTGGATGGAGGTAAGTCATGTGACCGGAGCTCCTTTAAGAAGGTAGTGGATGGAGGTAAGTCATGTGACGGAGCTCCTTTAAGAAGGTAGTGGATGGAGGTAAGACATGTGACCGGAGCTCCTTTAAGAAGGTAGTGGATGGAGGTAAGACATGTGACCGGAGCTCCTTTAAGAAGGTAGTGGATGGAGGTAAGACATTATTACCTTTATTTAACCAGGTAGAAACTCACTGAGATTAAAAATCTCATTCACAGGAGTGACCTGGCCAAAATGAGCAGCAATACATTCAGTTACAGACTTACACATCACAAACACAGTTAAAACAATTACGTTTCACAAACAACGTTTAAAAACAGTTACATTTCACAGAGTCGTCTTCCAGTTGCCAAATAGCTACTTTGAACTGGTCCATGGAGAGAAGATTTTGCAACTTCAATTTCGATTGGATAAGATTCCAGTCAAACGGTGCTGCATACGCAAAAGATTTCTTACCCAGTTCAGTTCTAGCAAAAGGAACTGACAGCGTATAGCAGTTTTATAGACAGCGTATTTACTGTAAAACATCTTTTTTTGTTTTGTCTAAACTTCACCTTTATGATCATCAGCAAGTCTGCAGTGTTTCACTTTACTCACAGTTTCATCACAGCTTCTGAAAAGTGCCTTTCCCTCGGAGAACCTGGTGCTGAACACACAGCGGGCTTGTGACTTTGTGATGTTTAGTGTGAGATGTTCCTGTGTGAATGAGGGACGTGTCTCTGACCTTACAGTCTTACACGCCATAATTCCCTCAGAACAGCAGAGTTTTTTCAAATCCACCACTTTTTGTTTGTTTCTGCTCGGGTGACCCTAACAGTGCAGCTGGACACACTCATCTCTAAAACATCTGGATTTCACACAATGAGAAATCATCAGGAGAAAAACATCCAGAATTGGATTTGTGATCAACAGCAGCTCTGTGATTAGAAGAAAAGATCTGTTTTCTTCCCTGCTGACCTCTTCCTCCTCTTTCTCCTCTTCCTCCTCTTCTTCCTGTCTCTCAGACCAACACACAGAGTCCCTCACCCTGGAGGACATGCTCAGAACTCCGGACCTGCGAGGAGGATCTGCTTATGTACTATTAATGATTGATAGAACTTATTCAGGGAAATACAAGAGACTTTTACACTTTCACTCTAAATCAAGATTGAGACAATACCGAGATAAAACTGGGACTGAGATGAGACCAAGACAAGACCAAGACAAACTAAGACAAGACCAAAATAATACTGAGATGAGATGAGACCAAGACAACACGAGACAAGACTGAAATTAAACTGAGACAAGACCGAGACCGAGATGAGACCGAAACAAAACCGAGACAAGACTGAGATTATACTGAGACAAGACCGAGATGAGACAAAAACAAAACCGAGACGAGACTGAGATTAAACTGAGACAAGACTGAAACTGTGTTTTCAGTGATTCAGTGACACACACACACACACACACACACACACACACACAAACACACAAACACACACACACACACACACACACACAAACACACACTCGCTCACACAAACACACACACACGTGGGCACGCACGCACTTCTTTGTGTTACTGAATATGGACCTTTTACTAAATGTTGAAAATTAACTGGGCAGTAAGCAAAAATAATGGCACTCACCAATGTTTAAAACCAATGTTTAAAAATGTAAACATTTTCTTAATTTTATGCAAAATAAATATATTTTATAGCCATGTTAGTAAAAGATCATTAATAAATATTGAATCAGTTAAATGGTTAAACACTCACTCAAACAATCAAGTGAATTAATAACCTTTTAGTTATTAGTTGTTGTTGTAGTTGTTGTTGTTGTTGTTTAGCGATTAGAGAAGTCCTGATGTACAGAGCAGATGATTTGCATTATTTTAGCGTCTTTAGTCATTTTCTCTGTTGTATATTGACGTAAATACACAACCCATGTGACCTTATAGACAAACTCAAGGTCACCTTCATGGATTTTTTGGGGATCTGTAATTAGAGCCTCAGATCCCGAGATCAATAATCAGGGAGATTAAAAGTAATTAGTGAGAATAAATGTATTAATTACAGCTTCACTCTCACACCATTTATTTATCTTCCCTTTTACTCTGAGCACAAACACAACATTTATCTCCACATTTCTGTCTCACAAAATCTCACACAGTCTCACAAAATCTCACACAGTCTTACATAGTTTCACACAGTCTCACAAAGTCTCACACAGTCTCACAGTCTTTCTGTCTTTATAACATGATGGAGAAGGTCAGAAACAGAAGCTTCCTTTGAGCGACGCTGGATCAGTGTTTAAACCCTGTGATGCAGAATGTTATAAATACACCTCAGAGTGAAGATTATTCTGGTTTAAAAGTTTAAAAGTCAGTGCAATTAGCCTGAGAAGTCAATTAAAATAGATGATTATTAAAATTTTAGAAGCTCCATTTTTCATAAAGAATCACTGTAGTGTTTTATCATTGACATTATAACATTATAACACTGACATTATAACATTATAACACTGACATTATGACATTATAA
>NC_060896.1:29362776-29370276 GCF_014805685.1 Silurus meridionalis
TGAAGACTCCAGCAGGGGGCAGATGTTTCTCTTATAAACCCCACAGTTATGGAACAACCTTCCAATCAGTGTTCGGGACTCAGACACAGTCTCAGTGTTCAAGTCGAGGTTGAACACATTTATTTAGTGGAGTCTTTAGTCAGTAGGTGTTTGTGAGGTAAAGGAGCAGATCTGGAGGGATCATGGATATGGAGTGTTTGGTGAACTGGGATAGTTCTGCTGCTACACTGAGTATTGCCAGAGTCCAAACTGCACAGTGACATTAACTTTCATACAACAATAAAGACACATAATAATCCATATCCGTCTCTTCCTGTCACCCCTCTTCTTGTCACCACTCTCTCTTTCTCTCTCTCTCTCTCTCTCTCTCTGTCTGTAAAGTTAAACATGCTCCTGAGGTTCCAGTGACCACTTTTCCTGCCCCTCCCCCCTTCGTGGATCTTCCCACTTTGTCCTGGTCTGCCTCTGGATAGTGTTTTCTTCGATTGGAGGCAACTCTGTGCAGCTGGGGACGGTTTCTCATCAATGACTTGGTTACTTCCATGAAATTCCGGAGTAAGCATCTCCCCGAGATGCAGAAGGAAGAAACCTTGAGAGGAACCAGACTCAAGAGGGAACCTCATCCTCATCTGGGTGCCACTGAATGTCCATTTATTACAGATAAACGATGTTGATGTACAGTGATGGAGATCAGATGCAAACTAAGACTATGACCAATACTACAAGAAATGAGAGCAGCATCTTCCCGAGTGGGATGGATACTGTTCCACCATAACAGGCCAAACAACCTTCCCCTCAAAATCGCTTCAAACATCGATGAAGCCCAAAATTATTTTTGGAGCACCACTTGGACATCCAAGGTGATGATGGGGGGATTTAGTGGTGATGGTGGTGATGGTGGGGGTTGGGGTGGTAATGGCGCAATGGGGTGATGGAAGATATGAGTACAGACATCTATAGAAATTCCTGAACGGGGTGAACATTGTGCCTAATGGAGATCCACTTCATACAGAAAAAAGCCTCTTTAATACAATCAATACCATCTGTTAAACTGAGCCCATGCTGGAAAGATGTCCTCCTCAGCAGTGTCGTTAAGCTGAAGCCAGCTGGAGGATGAGGTCTGATCTGACGCACTGCAGCACAGTGACCAGCTCAGAATCTGTCCACTTTGTAGTGGAGTGTAAGTGGAGAAAATAAGGCAGATGTTTGCACAGGGTTATTAGAGCAGGGATCTGCTGAGGCTTGGTCCCTCAACTCTGGTTTACTGAGGCAGCTGTAGATGTCCAGATTGATCCTGTGGTCACAGCACATCCCTGAGAGGAACACTTCACATCTCTGCTTTAAAGAAGAACGATCAATCTGTACACATTCGAGCGACAATTCAGACATCTGCATTCACTCACCATCTCCTCATCCTGCAGAGGACAGTGAACACTCAAGATCTTCAATCTGCTGCTGTTTTAACCTCCACACTCTGATGAAAAATAAAACCCAGGCTTCTCCACACAGGTCTAAATGACAGAAGAGAGTAGAGGTGTAACCACAATATGCAGGACATTTGGATTCAGGAACCTGCACTCTGGTTAACTTCTGAATTTGAAAAGCTAGAAGAATCAGTAAGGTCAAAAATTAATAGTTCAGAGTCACGCACCTGGTTAATGGAACACACACAAGTGTGAATGTGAATTATTTTTATTATAGGAAAAGTTCAGCCTTCACTGTGTGAAGGAAATGTTCAGGACCTGAAGATCTCAGGATTCTTCTATTTATTATTAAAATCCTGTTCGACTGAGATCTCACCTCTGTACTGAGAACAACAGTGGAGTTTATTCTTCATGGTTCTCTGACTTACATGACCTTAAAGGAGCTTCTGTTTTCCCTCTGGAGGAACTTTTTTCCAAACAATTTCTACATCTGCAGTGTGAAGTAGGATCTTTACCTGCATGACTGCAGACATCTTCTATCTTTCTGTTCAGAGTTTCATTCCCATTTAAAAAAGATGAAAGATTTTACTGTACAATTTACAAAATCATTTCCAGACTGTTCATGAGGAGATGTTTTATGCATTCTTCTTCACTATTATTCCTTTTCCCCTGGTTTTGTCTGCACTGAAGAACATTGTCTGGGGGTGGAGTTAGAATCCAGTTCCATCCTGGTCTCATGCTGCTGTCTGTGTGCACTTCTTACACTTTCTCCTGGATTAGCTAAATGCTAAATGCCCCCACAGGTGTCCTGAATTGTGAAGTGATTTATCAAAGAGCATTTCCCCAATGCATTTAGCAGAAAAGTCTGAAATGAGAGCAGAGGATCGTTGCGTTGAAGTTTCTCATTTGTGTGAAAACACTTTTAAGAACACAGCTACACTCCTGAATACTGCACAGAAAAATGAAAGTGCTGGTTCCTGCTGGGATTCTCATTACACAAGCATATTCACAAATAAATCTTAAAGGGCAAAGACAAATGAAGTTGTTTACTCCAATACGCTCTCGTCAATTCACTGTGTTTTCTCCGAAGCAGACTCGAGCCCTGAGGAGGAAACATGCTGTAATGGCCGCTCTGATCACTCCTAATTACATTCCATATCTGTGTTAGCTGCAAGGTAATAGCGAGGCGATGTGATCTTCATGTCAGTGCATTAGTGAACTCATCAGGTGTGAAATAATCGAGCTGCAGAATTACTTAACCTGTGATGCTGAAAGCAGCAGCACACAGAGAAAAGGGTCACGTCAAATAAGACGACGAACATCTCAAAGGTCAGGTGATCACCACCCTCTGTATTAGCCATATGTGCTAGAACATTCCTCCACCTCGAGCCAGGTTAGGTCCTGCTTACATCCTGTTTCCACTAAAACACTTCTAGATGGTGTTTATGTTTTTTCTGACCCCAGAGTAAAAAGAGTAAAATATTCAAATCAGTTCCGGATAAAATATTCAAATCAGTTCCGGATCCCTCACTTAATATTCTCCATTAAACCAGGAACATGTGCACCGTGTACAGTTTACACCTCCTGCACATCATGGAGCTCTGGTCCAGAAGTGTCTCAGAGCATCACATTTTTACTGAAGAACTGAGAAGAAGTTGAAATACGTGAGGTACGTTCTGATTCTATAAAATCTTTAAATCTCCCAGGTCTGTTCCAGTCTTCTGACTGTAGTGAAAACGTCCCACACCACGTGTGCTTCAGAGGTGATGGTGAGCTCCACAGTTTGGTGAAATGAAGACGTTTGGTGTGCAGCTGTCTGAGCAGATTCATTATGTTGATTTACAGAGTTAAAGTCGGGGGTCTTCAGTGTATTTCCTCATCTTGTAATAGAGCGGATGTTCCAGCTGAGATTTTAATTAGGAAATACATCAGCACTGTTATACCCAGATTCATCGTTCAGCTCCAATCATTCACTGCTTTTTCTAATTAATTGAGAAATAATGAAGTTTCAGTAAAATAAGAACAGATTCTATTAACTCAAGTCATACAGCCTTCTTTTAGCCACTAATGCACACACACACACACACACACACACACACACACACACACACACATATACCTTTATTATATTTAATAGCTTTGGTGGCTCCATCAGAGTTTTGAGATATCGGTGATGGAGGAGTGAGAGATCAGAGCTGAACCTGTGTGAGTTGACTTCCTGCTAAGCAGTACATTTCCCTCTGTTGTTAATCAGCTCTCAGGGTGCATTAGTCCGGCTGATATGACAGCTGTTTCACACCCCTCCGCTAAGTGGTTAGCCGTATAGCGCTATTCCATCCTAAAGTCAAGAGAGTGTGTGTCCTAATTGCCGATGCAGTATCCCCGGCCCCTCGGAGCCACGTCGCTCTCTTTGTGGCTTATATAATCCATTAGCATAAATCAGAAGCACAGACAGCGACAGGTAATGCATGAATTATTAAAGGTCACCACATTAGCGGCTGTGTGCAGGCATGAGATCGAGACGAAAAAAAGAAACGCTAAAATAAAAAAGGAGAGGAAAGAAGGTCTTCAGAATGAACAGAATTAGTGTGTGTACTTTAGCGCTAGTGTAAATGTGTACAGATCTGACAACACACACGCACATACAGACAAACACAGATGTGTTAGAAGTGCAGGAGAATTTAAAGTTTAATGGAAGAGTACACAATGCACTCGGGCCTGTGAACACTGCATTCTCTCTACATTCACATGTACAGTGTAGAACACAATAATAAACAGATCAAATATTAGGGGTCAAAATAAATACATTTAAACTCATAATAAAATCTCCACAATAATACTGGGAGTCACGCTGGCCCGTGGCATTTTCTGTTACAGACCCCATTAAAGAAGGGAATAATTATGGCAGGGACTTAACAGAGACCCTGTGAAGTTAAATATGTTAAATAAACATAGAAAGGAGGTAGCAGATCTGAAAATAAAGTGATGTGCATATGTGTGTGTGGGGGGAAGGGGGCGGGGAAGGGGCATGTGTGTGTTTGTGTTTGAAATATATGTTGAGTATAATCCTCAGAATAACACACAGGTATAGTGGACTATGATGTTTGTGGATGATATTGTGATTTGTGGTGAGAGTAGGGAGCAGGTGGAGAAGATCCTGGAGAGGTGGAGGTACACACTGTAGAGAAGGGGAATGAAAGTCAGTAGGAGTAAGACAGAGTACGTGTGTGAATGAGAGGGAGGGCAGTGGAGGAGTTCGGTTGCAGGGAGAAGAGGTGGAGAAGGTGGAGGAGTTCAGGTACCTGGGGTCAACAGTGCAGAGTAATGGAGAGTGTGTTAGAGAAGTGAAGAAAAGAGTGCAGGCAGGGTGGAGTGGGTGGAGAAGAGTGATAGCAGGAGTGATTTGTGATAGAAGAGTATCTGTGAGAGTGAAAGGGAAAGTTTATAGGACTGTGGTGAGACCTGAGATGTTGTATGGATTAGAGACAGTGGCATTGAGTAAAAGATAGGAGGTGGAGCTGGAGGTAGCAGAGCTGAAGATGTTGAGATGTTCGTTGGGAGTGACGACGATGGACAGGATTAGAAATTAGTTTATTAGAGGGACAGCGCATGTAAGACGTTTTGGAGACAAGGTGAGGGAGGTGAGATTGAGATGTTTTGGACATGTGCAGAGGAGGAACATGGGGTATATCAGTAGGAGAATGCTGAGGATGGAGACACCAGGAACGAGGAAAGAAGGAAGACCAAGAAGGAGGTTCATGGATGTGGTGAGGGAAGACATGCAGGGAGTTGGTGTGAAAGAGGCAGATGTAGAGGACAGGGGAGAATGGAGACAGATGATCCGCCGTGGTGCCCCCTAATGGGAGAAGCCAAAAAAAGAAGAAGTAGATAACAATAAAGGTGTGTAGTTTACTCTCAGTGTAGTGTACTCAGTTTAGCTTACTCATAGTGTAGTTTACTCTCAGTGTAGTTTACTCTCAGTGTAGTGTACTCAGTGTAGTGTACTCTTAGTGTAGTGTACTCAGTGTAGTTTACTCTCAGTGTAGTGTACTCAGTGTAGTTTACTCTCAGTGTAGTGTACTCAGTGTAGTGTACTCTCAGTGTAGTGTACTCAGTGTAGTGTACTCAGTGTAATATACTCAGTGTAGTGTACTCAGTGTAGTTTACTCTCAGTGTAGTGTACTCAGAGTAGTGTACTCAGTGTAGTGTACTCTTAGTGTAGTGTACTCAGTGTAGTGTACTCAGTGTAGTTTACTCTCAGTGTAGTGTACTCAGTGTAGTGTACTCAGTGTAGTGTACCCAGTGTAGTGTACTCTTAGTGTAGTGTACTCAGTGTAGTTTACTCTCAGTGTAGTGTACTCAGTGTAGTTTACTCTCAGTGTAGTGTACTCAGTGTAGTTTACTCTCAGTGTAGTGTACTCAGTGTAGTGTACTCTCAGTGTAGTGTACTCAGTGTAGTGTACTCAGTGTAATATACTCAGTGTAGTGTACTCAGTGTAGTTTACTCTCAGTGTAGTGTACTCAGAGTAGTGTACTCAGTGTAGTGTACCTTGGTGTAGTGCACTCAGTGTAGTGTACTCAGTGTAGTTTACTCTCAGTGTAGTGTACTCAGTGTAGTGTACTCAGTGTAGTGTACCCAGTGTAGTGTACCTCAGTGTAGTGTACCAGTGTAGTGTACTCTCAGTGTAGTGTACTCAGTGTAGTGTACTCTTAGTGTAGTGTACTCAGTGTAGTCTACTCTTAGTGTAGTGTACTCAGTGAAGTGTACTCAGTGTAGTTTACTCTCAGTGTAGTGTACCCAGTGTAGTGTACCTCAGTGTAGTGTACCAGTGTAGTTTACTCTCAGTGTAGTGTACTCAGTGTAGTGTACTCTTAGTGTAGTGTACCCAGTGTAGTGTACTCAGTGTAGTGTACTCTTAGTGTAGTGTACCCAGTGTAGTTTACTCTCAGTGTAGTGTACCCAGTGTAGTTTACTCAGTGTAATATACTCAGTGTAGTGTACTCAGTGTAGTTTACTCTCAGTGTAGTGTACTCAGTGTAGTGTACTCAGTGTAGTGTACTCTTGGTGTAGTGTACTCAGTGTAGTGTACTCAGTGTAGTTTACTCTCAGTGTAGTGTACTCAGTGTAGTGTACTCAGTGTAGTGTACCCAGTGTAGTGTACCTCAGTGTAGTGTACCAGTGTAGTGTACTCTCAGTGTAGTGTACTCAGTGTAGTGTACTCTTAGTGTAGTGTACTCAGTGTAGTCTACTCTTAGTGTAGTGTACTCAGTGAAGTGTACTCAGTGTAGTTTACTCTCAGTGTAGTGTACTCAGTGTAGTGTACTCTCAGTGTAGTGTACTCAGTGTAGTTTACTCTCAGTGTAGTGTACTCAGTGTAGTGTACTCTTAGTGTAGTGTACTCAGTGTAGTGTACTCAGTGTAGTGTACTCTTAGTGTAGTGTACTCAGTGTAGTTTACTCTCAGTGTAGTGTACTCAGTGTAGTTTACTCTCAGTGTAGTGAACTCAGTGTAGTTTACTCAGTGTAGTTTACTCTCAGTGTAGTGTACTCTTAGTGTAGTGTACTCTTAGTGTAGTGTACTCTTAGTGTAGTGTACTCAGTGTAGTGTACTCAGTGTAGTTTACTCTCAGTGTAGTGTACTCAGTGTAGTGTAGTCTTAGTGTAGTGTACTCAGTGTAGTGTACTCTTGGTGTAGTGTACTCAGTGTAGTGTACTCTTGGTGTAGTGTACTCAGTGTAGTGTACTCACTGTAGTGTACTCTTGGTGTAGTGTACTCAGTGTAGTGTACTCAGTGTAGTTTACTCTCAGTGTAGTGTACTCAGTGTAGTTTACTCTCAGTGTAGTGTACTCAGTGTAGTGTACCTTGATGTAGTGCACTCAGTGTAGTGTACCCAGTGTAGTGCACCAGTGTAGTGTACTCTCAGTGTAGTGTACCCAGTGTAGTGTACTCCAGTGTAGTGTACTCTTGGTGTAGTGTACTCAGTGTAGTGTACCTCAGTGTAGTGCACCAGTGTAGTTTACCTCAGTGTAGTGCACTCAGTGTAGTGTACTCAGTGTAGTGTACTCTCAGTGTAGT
>NC_060896.1:29380276-29405276 GCF_014805685.1 Silurus meridionalis
ATTATTTGTTATTTATTTCTGTAAAAACATTTTATTTGTGTTACTCAAATTCCCACCACATGGAATCAGAAATCAACCAGAGATCAACACATGGTGGTCCTTCAGGTCTGGGATTGTTTGTTTGTTTAACCTTTATTTTTACAAGCAAGTCATTAAGAACAGGTTCTTATTTACAATGGCAGCCTGACAAGTGGAATAACCACTTAGGGAAAGGGGAGTAGGGCTAAAATAAATACAAAACATTAAAAAAACCATACAAAATAACCAATTACATAAATACATTTTAAAACAAAATTATGTAGAAAAACAACTGCATATATCCGTGAACAAATATGATATCATATTTTTAAAGGTTGAAATTGGAATGAATTTATCCAGTTTGAGGGTATTTTGCAAAGCATTCCAGTCGCAAGCGGCAGCAGATTGAAAAGATGCAAGACCAAATGCAGAGTTGGTTTTAGGAATGCTTAATTGAAAATGAAGTGAGGACCGGGTGTTATATGTGACAGGCTTTAGCTGCAGCAAGTGACCTAAGTAAGGAGGTGAGTGGCCGAGAAGGGTCTTATAAATGAACGTGAACCAGTGAATTTTACGGCGATTGTGAAGGGAGGGCCAGTTAACAGATGAATATAAAGCACAGTGGTGTGTATTGAAAGGAGCATTTGTGGCAAACCTGATAGCAGAATGGTAAAGAGCATCAAGTTCTGATAGGGTGAACTTACAAGCAACCCTATATATAGTGTCTCCATAATCTAACATGGGTAGAATGGTCATTTGAATAAGAATAAGTTTGGAAGAAGTGGTGAAGGAAGGGCGGTTTCTGTAAAAGAAACCAAGCTTGGCTTTGACCACAGATTGCAGCTTTGATATGTGGATAGAGAAAGAAAGTGAAGTTTCCAACCAGATGTGAGAAAGTGCTTCAGCGCTAGAAGCATGGCCAGGCAGTTCATGTGCCAAGTGACCACTCATGACCGATCCCCACCCCGTGATTAGAGTCATGCGACAGCAGGTTATTGCCTCACATCTAAGGCTCGAAGGGGCTCATCGCGAGACCTTGATGGTGCCGAGTGGGTTTCCCTTCTATATTTTCAATATAGTTCAGAGCCACATTCACACTTTGTGAAGGTGCGTGGTGAGAGCGCAAGGCCGAACGGAAGGACCTGATACTGGTAAGCTTCGCCCCTATAAGCAAACCTTATGAACTTCCTGTAAGCCAGAAGGATGAATATGCACAAGTACGTGTCCTTTAGGTGTATCATGACAAACCAGTCCTCTGACCTGGTCTGAGACACAACCTGCTTGAGGGTGAGCATCATGAACCTGCAGCTATTGGGGCCTCCTGTGATTGTGCCTTGTAGCTGTTCTTAAATGGTGTGTAGCAGTGGTCCAGTGTCCTTTCACCCCTGGTGGGGCAGGTGATGTCCTTTGTTCTTCCTCAGGCTCTCGCTTGGCCAGCATGGGTGAGCGCATTGTACACTTGACCCTTGCCCTGAAGTCATCGAGCTTGTTCTTCAGTGACTGGACGTTGGCTAACAGGATGCTAGGTAAGGGAGCACGGTGTGCGCGTGCCCTCAGCCTGTTCCTGGTGCCAGCTCGTTTCCCTCGCGGACGCCGGTACGGGTCGCGTCCTTTGTTCTCCCTCAGGATCTCTCTCGGCCATGGGTCCGGGTTTAAAAACGGCGAAAGGTGAGTGCATTGTACACCAATAGATATAAGAGTGTCTCTGATATATCTAATGGTGTCCATCTTGTATAGATGGAACTGTAACTACTTAAATAAAAGTATAAAATAAACAAAAAAAGGGAAAACGTAGCCGGAGCAGTCGTGACGGCAGCTGACCTTACCGGCGCCATCTTGATCTTCTCCATACCACACCAGCTTTCTGCACAACCACCAATATTTTCCAGAACCCACTCAACCACCTGTACTGACCCCCACCCTGCACTGACTTCAACCTGCCCTCTGCACTGACCCCCAACCTGCACTGACCCCCACCCAGCCCCTGCACTGACTTCAAACTGTTCTCTTCAATGACCCCCACCCTACCCTCTGCACTGACTTCATCCTGCCCTCTACACGGACACCCAATCTGCCCCCTGCACTGACTTCAACTTGCTCTTTGTACTGACCCCCAACCTGCCCTGATTTTAACCCAGCTCTCTGTACTGACTCAGGATGGAGGTGTTGTGAGGACTCACGTTTTTTCTTGGTGCTGGTTTGGATGGAGGTGCTCAGAGGTCCCAGCCCAATGCTGTTGAAACCTCTTACTGTGATGTGGTACTGCGTGTTCCCCTCAAGTCCTGAAATCAACATCAACGTCTCATTTCCCACCGTCCTCTTTCTCTTCACCGCTTCCTCCTGCTCCGAATCCCTCCAGTAGTTCACCTGTTAAACAATAAAAACCAGTCTGAGTACCGCTATATTCAGAGAGAGAAAAGGAGGAGAGAGAGTGTGTGTGTGTGTGTGTGTGTGTGTGTTTGTGTAATGACGTGTGTGTGTGTGTGTGTGTGTGTGTGTGTGTAAAGGCGGCATGTGTAATGGCTGTGTGTATGTGTGTGCATGTGTGTGTTATGGCTGTGTGTGTGTGTGTGTGTGTGTGTGTGTGTGTATGTGTAATGGCTGTGTGTGTGCATGTGTGTGTGTGCATGTGTGTAATGGCTATATGTGTATCTAATGGCTGTGTGTGTGTGTGTGTGTGTGTGTGTGTGTGTGTGTGTGTGTGTGTGTAACAACTGTGTGTGTGTGTGTGTGTGTGTGTGTGTGCACAAAAAAGTCCAATTAAACACATTCACTGAATTTATAAACACTCTAAAACAATGAGATTCATACACACCAACATTCATTCTGACTCTTAATACTGCTGCCCCCCAGTACCCAAGTCCCCGTCCCTTCGTCCCCCTGCTTGTTTTTACCTCATATCCCTGAGGTCTTCCTGGACCAGGGGTCGGTGCTTTCCATGTGACCTTCACCTCAGAAGAAGAAATGGCAGATGCTTTCACATCACTTGGAGCTTCTCTTGGTTCTGTGATTGAAGGTAAAGAACTTCCTCAAACTAAATAAACACATCAGAGTTAAAATACATTAATCTTCTCCAGCTGGAAAACACCAGAACGTGCAGATCCAACACGTTATCTCAGGTTAGTCTTTTGAAAGACCAACCGCATCTCCTCATACACACTAATGAGGTAAACATGGGACTCACATCAGTTCAACATGGGCGATTATGTCAGTTTACCATGGCGGCTCAAATTAGATCAACACGGTGTTTACATCGTTTCAACATGGTTCTCACCTTAGGTCAACATGACGCTCACATCAGGTCAACTTTGCGCTTACATCAGGTCATCATGGCGGTCACGTGAGAACAACATGGAGCTCAAGTCATTTCAACATAGCGCTCATGTACTAAGAGCGCTATGGGTACTAAGTTTCAAATAGACTACAAACTACTGCTACTCACTTATAAAGCACTAAATGGTTTGGCTCCCATGTATCTCTCCAGTCTTCTAACACGCTACAATCCGTCACACTCCCTGAGATCTCAAAACTCTGGGCTTCTAGTAGTTCCTAGAATAGCAAAGTCCACTAAAGGTGGTAGAACATTCTCACATTTAGCTGCTAAACTCTGGAATAGTCTTCCTGACAGTGTTCGGGGTTCAGACACACTCACCCAGTTTAAGTGCAGATTAAAGACATATGTTTTTAGTGAGTTCTACACATAACACACATCACATCATAACCTTGTGCTCCAGAACATCTGATCACATCACATTATCAACTTGTGCTGTTAATATCATGAACAGCAGCTACGCTAATTCCTCTCCACTGCTTCTCTTTCTCTCCCTATCCCAAGGCTTCCTGAGGTTCCTCCAGCTCCAGTCACGTCCCACCTCGTGAAGATTATGGACTTTAAAGAAGTAGATGCCGAACTCGCAAACATCCTGAACCATCTAGAGACGTACCAGTGCCAATTGGATCCCACTTCATGTGGAGTTTTGACATTGGACCTCCTGAAGTATTTAAAGGCTCTGGCATTAAGAAGCTGATGCTGGATCTGTGATAATCACAAATGTTGAGCTCAGTAGCTCCTAGTTTTATACCAAAGACTGTAGAAAGAACATCACTTATAATCTTATACTCCAGTAATTATGTTAGTTCTCACTCTTCAGTGTTCTGTAGTGTTGAAAGAATTATGATCAAACTCTTGATGTCACCCAAATGAGGATGGGTTCTCCTTTTGAGTCTGGTTCCTCTCAAGGTTTCTTACTCATAACATCTAAGGGAGTTTTTCCTTCACCACAGTCGCCACGGCTGCTCATCAGGGATAAACACACACCATTCACCTTCACTGTTGATTTCTGTAAAGCTGCTTTGAGACAATGTCTGTTGTCCCCAACCCTAACCCTTGACTTGACTCATGTTAGGTAAACATGTTTCTCACATGAGATCAACATCAGTGTTAATTTTGTTTAAGAATACATTTCGTCAACAATATTTTTTCCACTAATAAAAATTCGACGAAACTTAAAACTTCAGCTGTTAATTAAAAAAACAATGATATCAATTAATTGTTAACTTTTGTTAACTAATAAAAATGAGCTGAAAAAGGGTGTGGTGATTTAGGAAATGATCCAATCAGACTGAAGCGCCTCTGTGATAGGCTCAGGTGCGCACATTCGCCCGCTCTACCTGCCACACACACCTGCTGCATGCTGCACAAAACTGATCCAAAGTACAAAATTAAGGGTAAAGAACAACAAACCAAGGAGGAAGCGATAGGAAAATGGATTGGATCCACAGGACTACCAGTCACAACAACTTTGTTCCAATGATGGAGACTGGAGCTAAAAGGGTAACTGTTACAAAGAAAAGCAAAATAAACTGTCTAATTGACAAACATCAAAATAAAATACACACATTCATTAATTCTTGTTTCACTTGGAGAAGAGTTTTTTATTTAAAAAAAGATGTATCAGGTCACCATATTTAAATGTGTCTGTATTGCAATTTTAGACTTTAACAGGTTTTTCTCCATTTATATATATATATATATATATATATATATATATATATATATATATATATATATATATTTGAGTTTGGAAATTAGAGAAATAGTTAATGAATTACAATTGAACAACATTTTAGTTGACTAAATTAACTACATTAACATTGTACATTTAGTCAACTAAAATCTTATGGTATTTATTTGATTAAAACTAGACAAAAACTAAAACAATCCCGATGACTAAAATATAACTAAAACTCAAACTAAAAGACTAAGACTAAATCTGATCAACACGGCACTAATGTCAGATCAACACCATAAATACACACGTCCCAGAAAAGGCTATATTTCTCAGCTAGCTGCAGCTCCAAGACAGAACATCCTTTTCTGAATGTTCTGAAATGTTCTCCTCTGTATCCTTACCTCCTTCTGCTGAGAACACAGTGACCACTGTACTGAAGGGGCCGTCTCCTTTGTTGTTGTACACGCCCACCTTCACCTCAAACGGTGTGAGAGGAGGAAATGTTTCGTCCCGGTACTTATACGTGGTGGAGTCTGCTGATGTCACCATCTTCTCCTTCCATGCTCGAGTCCCATTAGCACGAAAGGCCACGATGTACCCGAACCCATCTCCATTCTGGAACTCTTCTGAAACTGGCTGTAAAAATAAGTGAAGAAGTGTACACTGAGGAAGAGGGATATTTAATTCTGTAAGCTGTTCAGAGCTTGTAGACCAGCAGTGATGTTAGAAAAAACTCATGGAAAATAAAGCTGAGATTATAAAGCAGAGCAGGAAAGTGCATTTCATGGTCATGGATTTATCACTCTTCAATATTTTGTCACAATTTACCCAAAAACTTCAATGCCTGTAAAATTGCTTTTCAAATTAAAATAAATGTAATAATTGAAAGATTTACAACAGTGTTCAGGTCAGAGAAGATCCACATCGTGGTTCCTCAACTAAAGCTCTGCTACCATCACATTCATGTCATGTTCAGGAACAAGCTGAAGCTTTACACTACACACAAAAAGCGATGAACATTTTTCTTTGTTAGACAGAAACCAGTATATGGAATGGATTTGCATCAGAATGTCACGACGTCCCCTGTGGATTCCACAGATTTTCAGTTGTAATGAAAGAAATCAGTTGTGAATGTCACATCACACATCAATTAACGCTCAGTGTGAGTAAACGCAGGCGATGAGATGAAGCTGAATCACACACATGATGGGGATTTAAAGGGATGATGGAAAAAAGCTTCGTTTTACTGCTTTTGGAAACCATCTGTGAGAAAACATTACCCACAATGCTGTGCAGGCCAAACTGGATCAACGCAGATTCATTAGCATAACGTTTTTACACTTCCTTTTTTTTTTTTTTTTTTTTTTGAGTTTTTACTATAGCATGAAGAGAAAACAAACAAATATCGAACAAACAAATACATAAATGTTTTTTATATTTCCCTAGTTTCTCCTTTAAAAGACAATCTGCTATTCATTTCCTAAACAGGTGACATGAGGACACACATCTCCACCTGCTCGCTGTTTCATAGCACCAAATGTAATCTATTAAAGGACGCAGAAATGTAATTAAAATGTGATCTGGCAGAATGAAATCTTGGCTGAATGTAATAAGCGACAGACACCTGCACTCTTGCTCGCTCTCGCTCTGTCATGCTGTAATCTGTGTGATTTGCACATGCTTCAGTATAATCACGGCCCCTAACGGCTGTCACCAAATGAGCCGTCACTTCTCAGAGGAGCAACTGGATGGAGTGTGTGACAGCTTCACTCTAAACTCCACCAGGACGTGTTACCATGCTCATCTAATTAACTCGCTGCAGCTTCTCCCGTCATGCTGACATGTTCGCCTGCTCGCTTTAAACCAGCACGGAGAAACCAGACAGCGGTGATGAGGATGTGCAACTAGAGCCGTGGAGAAGGCAAGAGAACAGCACAGGAACACGTCCCTCAGAACTCCAGGTGAAGTTTGGAGTCTGTTCCTTTAATGATGCACTGCACACTTTAACGAGGTGCACTTGATGGGTCTGTTCAGCCATTTATCCTGTTTAATAAGAAGAACTCCTTCTCTAACAACAGCTGCTGCTCTAATAAACACACCAAAACACATGTTCCTTCTCCACCATCACTGAGAAACTACTGAAACAGCTGACGACCTCTAATTTACATTTTTATTGTTTTATTTATGTACATTATTTCACCAAACCTCAAAGTACCAAACCTTAAAGTACTAAAACTCAGAGTACCAAACCTTCAATATTACACCACTGTGTACCAAAACCGATTACTTAGTACCATTTAACACACATCGGTCTGTTTGATGATGTTTACTGGTGGATCCAGTAACAATTGGAGGTTGGTGATCTGATACCAATAAACTCTCGAAACTCCTCCCAAAGTTCTGAGAGTGAATAGAGAGTGAATAAAGAGCGAATAGAGAGTGAAGAGAGAGTGAGGAGAGTGAATAGAAAAAGAATTTGTATAGCTGTAATAAAATAAGTCACAACAAGATTTTTAAATATAACTATGAATAGATATAATATATATAATATAATATAAGATATTATATTATAATATAATATAATATAATATAATATAATATAATATAATATAATATAATGTGTTTATCTGTAGTAAATATAAACTGTAATAGTTAGTAGGCTGGAAGAAGAAGAACTCCAGTTCATGCTGCTGGAGGAAAATAATCACCTGCAGTGTTCAATCACTGAAATGTTATATTTCTGTACTCTGTAATGTTCCAGATGAAAATTACCACACCTGAAACACGTCTGACTGCCAGTGTCTTCTCCAATCGAACATTAAATACCCTCATGTAGAGCTGCAGTGTGGGTACAGACTCCTACAACAGACTGACGTGTCCATTTATAGACCTCATCTTTATCTTCATTCTCAACTTTATAGTCATCATCTCCAAATTAATTCTTATCATCCTCGTAATTATTATCTTCATTATTATAATGAAATGAATTAACACACAAACTGTTTTTGCTAAATTACTTACAAATGCCAAGGAATAGAAATGTCATTTAGAAATGCATGCATGTTTGGTCAAAATCTGCTCCTGATGGCTTGCAGAGAACAAGGAGAACTTTATTCATAAAACTAAATCTAATTAAAGTCTCACATTTTTATTAGGTCACCCTAACCCAACATTTCACTTTTATTTACTCACTCACCTGCTGCAGTTCACACACACACACTCACACAAACACACACACTTTAACATCAGTGTGTTTATGAAGAAATTGTTGTGTCTGTGTAGAGAGCCCAGCAGTGTAGAACTACTTCAGCACAACGGACAGTTCTCTGTCAGAAACACTTTGTTGTAATGAATTAATGATGATGATGATGATGATGATGATGATGATGATGATGATCATATCATTTGATGATGATGATTGTGCTAATAGAATTTGAGAAGAATTATAAACAGTGAGAAGCTCCAGTAATCTCTCACTGAGGCACAGTTCCCTTCACATGAAGGTTATCTGGATGGTGATGGTTGTAGTCAGTGTAGTTATTAATGGCTGGAACAAATGGCCATCATTTACAGACCACATCTGTTCCTCCTCTTCACTTAATTGCACTTTAACTGCCCTCAATTTAGATCCTCCAGCTTTGTTCATTTTTTATGCATTAATGCTCACACTGAGATTCCCACTGAGAGGCTCGATGCCAAAGGTGCTCTCTCAGCTGAGGAACATCTCATCCTGATATCCTTTTAACACCATGAGATTGATTAAATTTTGTCCATGAATTGTAAACGGTGAGACTGCTAGCAGATGTTCCAGGCGGAGGAATGTGTTTACAGAGAAAACTCTCTCAGAACTGAAGGTTAATTACAACATTCTGCACTCTTCTGAGACTAAAGTTCTCATTTATTCAGTTTCTCCTGCAGCTTCTGATTCAAGACAAAGACAACCTCGAGACAAGAGGAGACAGGACATCATTACTGATGAAGACTTCAGAACATTTCACATGTAACGTCTTTGGTTAGAATAACATGAGTTATATCTGGTACCAGATGTTTTATCTAATCTAAGACATGATCGGACTGAACTTATTATTCCAAAATATAAATCTTTATCATTAGAAGCAGCTCTGTGAGAAGAAAAGCTCATCATCTAAATATCACACTGCTGAGTTCAGGATGAATTTAAAACTGTTCCAGGAAGTGCTGAATAATTTGCTGCTATTACACGAACTCTGGAAAAGCAGTATTTACTGGACGTCTGGCTTTGGCTCAAAACACTCAAGTCAATGAACAGCATGAATTCATTTGGACAGGAGCACTGTGCCTTTTATACTACATTCATTAGCATAGTGTGAGCTCTCAGCAGGCTTACCTCCCAGGATATGACGAGTTCATGCCTACGGCCGTTCCCTCCACTGACGTTGGCTGGAGCTACTGATGGAACTGCAGACGAGAACAAGAGAAAAGGAGGAATGTGCATCATGACTCATCAACACCATGAACAAAACAATGAATAAAACCTCATTAAACCCTGAACAGATGCTCACAGCTCCACCTTCTCTTTGAACAAAGATCCAAAGAAGTTCCCAAAGATCCATCAACTTTTACTTTATTTACAGACAGTTTGGTTGTATTGGTCTGGCTGATTGTGAGTTCTGAGAAAAATGTAGAGAAAAGTGACACAACACTGAATCTCTTTGCATCTCATGTGTTCAACAAATGTTCCTCCTTACAGATAATCAGTGAACACAATGAGGAGCAGAATCTGTGGCACTTTAGAAAAGCAGGACAGAAATAAAAAAACATGCAGAGATCAGGAGGTGCAATCACAACTTTCCTGCAATCTGGGCTTCAAATATGGTTTGGACTCACTAAAGCTCTGATAATGATATTTATTTTCTGTTTTTACAGATTTTCTGATGTACAAGAGAGAAGCAGAAGGAATGCGGTATGTGTTTCCTCTACACTGAGGTTCCATCTACAACGAGGCTTTAGATCGCCACTAGTCCGATATTCTGCTGATATTTTGCTTGTGGGTTAAAAGGACCAGCAGACAAACACCAGTGGAGAACAAATTCATGTTTATTGGACTTAATGGAAGTGACCTTGAAAAATGTGTTTGTTCTCTGGGTGAAGCTTGAAAATCTAATCCATCAGCTGAGTTTAGAGTCGAGTCAGACACGATTTAATCCTTTTTTCCTTTAATTAACCCTCTATAAATCTGTACTTTATATATATATATATATATATATATATATATATATATATATATATATATATATATATATATATATATACGTATATACGTATATATAATATAATTACAATGACGTTCCTTGGACATGGATTTATCTGATGTGAGAAATGACATGTAACAAATGATCATGTTTAAATAATTAGCTGGAATATCTAAAAAAAACAGCTCATGAAGGAAATCCATTGAGAATTAGATGTGAAGTAAAAAGGTACCTGCTTCTTTGGTTCGGATTGGCCTGGATGGTGCACTGGGGTCTCCGGTACCGATAGCGTTGGTGGCCACGACCCGGAACTCGTATTCTACCCAGGGGTTAAGCTCCACCGAAATAGCAGACTCCATATCTCCAGTCACTGGGTCTGGATCTGTGAAGACAGTACTTTATCTCTCTGAGGATGCAGAGGTCAGTGGAGCTGGTCCTTACCATCATGTTTCAGTTTTCATGTTTCATCTTTCAATTATTTTTATTCAGGGCCAAACACTTGCTCTACAGCAGATTTCTGATCATGTATTAACCCAATCCTGCTACAGAACATATACTGCTGCTTTTCTGACTTATGTTCTGCTTCTGTTCCTCTCTTTAGCTTTCTTCTCATTTTAGCACTAAAATGTCTAACCTCATATAATCTCATTACAGCTTTTATCTCTAATGCTCTTGTACCAGTAAAGTCTGAACTACACTTAGAACAGGTCTGTTTAGTAATTAATGTTGGGATGTGATTTTAAAGAGCAGAAATCTGAATCTGAATCTTCTGAGCAGGACATCAGGCTTTACTGCTGCCACTAAACATCATTACTTTTTCTTTCCACTGTTATTGGGGAGTGTTTTCACCCTGTACTTAAAGTGTCCTTCATCACTGGGCAGCTGGAGCTCCTGTCTCTGATGAGCTCCGGGATAAATATGTTCATGTGTAATTTCCTAATAAGATCACTCTCCTCCCTTCTCCACCAGCTGGACTTCTTATCAAAGCCAAGACAGACTTTACTTTCATCTTTGTGTTCCTATTTTAGAACTCATTTCTAAATCTACTCCAGACTCCTGCAGTTCTGCTTCAAACCATCTCACCTGCTAAAGGCTACATAACCATACAGTCAAAGGTCATATTTATTCCAGTTATTTTAAATTCTGGGCCTAATATACAGTGATAAATGATCCGGTCCAAAAGAACCAGTGTGGTTCTTCCCCCAGGATTCAGAGAAACAGCACGTTGCCAAGTCTGCTCTCTGCAATGATCAATATCCTCCTATTTTACTATGTTACTTCTGACACTCGACATCACAACACACGTCTTTCCTGTTCATCACCTGTCAGAGTATCTCCTGCTTCCTCCTCTTCCATTTTACTCTGATAGCCATTACAGTGTTATCACCATCACAGTCTGTGATCAGCAGAGTACACATCCTCTTTCACTTTATCTCCATGTAGAGATAAACTTCAGATACCACCACTCCAGCCTCACTGGACTCAGGTACTATTGCTTTATGTTTCCTGGTCTCCAGATCCATCAGTCCAGGCTTCTTGTTCTCAGGCACTTCTGCTCCAGCCTTCACCTAAGATCCCTTATTTTCTGTGTTTCTTTTTCTTTCATTTTTTTCTCCTGATCTCCTGCAGCCTGTAACACCAAACTATTCTCAGTTATTGTTTCAGGCTGAGAAAAAAATGAAATCCAGTCCAGAGCTTTTAAGGATGATTTGATGCTAATGATGATGAACTAACATATCCCCCAAATCTTCTCCAACATGCTTTAGCTGAAGGTGTGGATTCTTAAGTGTTTCCTTATCCTCGCCTCCCAGTGTCTGTATATTTACAGTCTGTCCTCCAGACACCCTCTCTGTACAGAGGACCCCCTGAGCATATCCTTCAATAACGCTCCGCCTTCCTCCATGCACTCAGTCCATCTCGCCCTTCAGCCACCAGGAATATCAAGTATAAAACCTAATTCTTACCTCTGTTTTCCTGTTTCACAAAACTGCCCTGAATTTCCCAAGTAAAAAGCAAAACCTTGGTAGGAGGAACAGGAGTGTGAACAGAGTGAGAACTTTCCTATAAATACATAGTTATTTCCACCACCAGCACTCTTACATTTACCACACACACATTTTCACACATAAATACCACTTTCTCTCTTTTTCATGGCTTTTCATGAAGTTCGTCTCTCGTCCCCTCAAACATGAGCCGAGAACATCGCAGGAGAGCGAACAATCAACAAACTCATTCCCTCTTCTCACTGCCTTCTCACTCAGTGCTTAGTATTTACTCAGCTCTTCTCATCTCCAAACACACACACACACACACACACACACACACACACGCACACGCACACAAACACACACACACACACGCACACACACACACAAACACAAACACGCACACACACACGCACACACACACAAACACACACACACACACACACACACACACACACACACACACACACACAGGTTTGCACACACACACAAACACACACACACACACACACACACACAAACACACACACACACACACACACACACACACACACACACACACACACACACACACACACACACACACACACACACACACACACACACACACACACAAACACACAACACACACACACACACACACACACACACACACACACACACACACACAGGTTTCCACCACACCACTCCATCAGTTATCTGGTAGCTGTGATTAGAACAGATTGAATTAGTAGAAAAAAGGTAAATATGAAGCTAAATTAGTGTTTATTGGAGAATTACGGGACGTTTTAGCGTTTAGCTACACAGTGATTTAACTCCTCCCTGGCTGATTAAAACATGTTGGACTCACTTATGTCACATATGGCTCCAAAAATAAGAGGATTATTATAATTTTAGAGCAGCAGGAAGGTTCATTTAGTAATAACCCTAAAATCCATCTGCTGTAGGAGCTTTAATCCAGTGGCCTTTCCTCCAAACAAAACCGATTTTTAATAGAAGGCCTCTGAGCTAAACACACACACACACACACACACACACACACACACACACACACACACACATATGTATATATATATATATATATATATATATATATATATATATATATATATATATATATATATATATATATATATATACGCACACACACACACATAAACACACACTCGTGGTGTCTGTATTGATGACCTGTTCTGACGGTCTGCCAGCCCAGGGAGAAGGGGCTGCGAGCCTGCAGGTTGTAGGTGCTGATGGGACTGTGGTTGTCTACACCATGACTCCAGGACAGTGTAGCTGTTGTGTCAGTGATTTCCTCCACAATCACCACTCCAGGAGCTCCTGGGGGACCTGGACACAAACACAATCACAAAATAAAACATGACCACATCGATCTTACATCAAAATTCCATGTAAATCCTGTTCCTCAGAAGGATGGAAAAGGGGATTAGATAATAACTGATATAGTGAAGGTATCTGAGGATGATAGAGCGACGATGGTGAGGGAACGAGTATTTATGGATGATTTAACATAAATGACACCCAGAAATAACTCTTCATTAAACATAAAAAAAGCCTGATGTGTCTTTTTTGTCTTCAAAAATCTAAAATCATGGCAGATCAGAAGATACATTTCAGTGAAGCTTCTGCAACTTTACTACATTTATTTTAACATCTGAACCCTCCTTACTTACTATTCTTCTTCTCATTATTATGAGGTGGTAACATAAAGTTTGGAGAATAATGGTGTAGTCGGTGCTGTTCTGACCCACGTGCGTTCCCACGTCTGCGATTTCATCATGGACAGCAAGTTAGAACAAAGATGACAAATGTAACATTTTGCATGAAACTGGACAAATCTGCCACAGAGACGTTTGACGTGACGTATGTTCGACATGTGGTGACGCTGCGACGAGTCGTTCGAGGAGGTTTGAGCATCACTTCAGTTTCAAGAGCTGAAGAACATCACTGGAACATAACGAGAGATCAGGACCTTCAACGATCTCAACCCCGATCTCAAAATGTGGAAACTTGGCAACTTGTGCATGATGATCGTCGGAGAACAATCCACGTCACCCACCCTACTCACCAGATTTGGCTCCTGCGGACTTCACCCTATACCTGAAGATGAAGATCCAGCTTGCTGTTTTGACACCGTTGTGGAGGTGCAGTGCGAATAAGATGCTCCACACGCTTTGAAAAGAAGATTTCCAGGACACGTTCCAGAAGAACACTGGGGGCGCTGTTTTGCTGTGCAAGGGGACTATTTTGAAGATGATCGTGTGGAAATGTAGATAAATAACGTGTGTATTTCTTGTACACAGAGTGAATCTTCAAACTTTTTCATACAACCTCGTATTTATATTCTGACGTTAATGTCGAGGATGAGAAGTGTGAGGAACATTTAAAAAATGTGTGGAGGGATTTTCTTTCCTACACTACAAAAAACACAAAAAGACCATTTTCTCTCACTTCCCATCTCTCTTCTCTCTCTCTCTCTCTCACTCTCCTCTCTCTCTCTCTCTCTCTCTCTCTCTCACTCTCCCTCACTCTCTCTCTCTCTCTCTCTCTCACTCTCTCTCTCTCTCTATCGCTCACTCTCTCTCTCTCTCTCTCTCTCTCTCCTCTCTCCTCTCTCTCACTCTCTCTCTCTCTCTTCACTTTCCCTCTCTCTCTCTCTCTCTCTCTCTCTCTCTCTCTCTCTCTCTCTCACTCTCTCACTCTCTCCTTTCTTTCTTTATATCTCTCTCTCCTCTCTCTCTTCTCTCAGTGAGTGAGGAAGATGAGTTTGGTGATGAAGGTGTGTTTGTATTTATATTCCAAACGTGTTGCCTGAAGCAGGATTTGTATTTTCAACATAAACGTGGTGAGAGTCTCGTTCCTCTCAGATCCTTCAGGAATCATGGTCATGCTGCTACAAACTGCTTACACACATTTGGAGCTCAACATCATTCCAGCTTTGACTTTTACTTCAAACACCAGCAGGAAAAATCCACCTGCCCTGAGGAGTGAACTGTTTATACATAAAACAAAGACATGAACACATGCTCATAAAAACATGCGCTAACCATACGTTAACCCTACGCTAACCCTACGCTAACCTTACAAAACCTACGCTAACCCTACGCTAACCCTACATAACCCTACGCTAACCCTACGCTAACCTTACAAAACCTACGCTAACCTACGCTAACCCTACATAACCCTACGCTAACCTTACAAAACCTACGTTAACCCTACGCTAACCCTACATAACCCTACGCTAACCTTACAAAACCTACGCTAACCCTACATAACCCTACGCTAACCCTACGCTAACCTTACAAAACCTACGCTAACCCTACGCTAACCCTACGCTAACCTCACAAAACCTACGCTAACCCTACGCTGACCCTACGCTAACCCTACGCTAACCTTACAAAACCTACGCTAACCCTACGCTAACCCTACATAACCATGCTCATATTCCATCCTGGTTAAACTCTGAATAAACACTGAGATTAAACTCATATTACATTTATATTGAACAAAAATAAAACATTTAGTTGTTTTATTGTTTTAATGTAACACACACACACACACACACACTGCACAGAAGTGGTTGAGAAATTCCAGCTGCTATTGTGTATTAATGGTTATTGTGTGTGCTCTGAGCTCGAATCTCCTCACGTTGCTTCTCTGCTTCTCCTGTGGCTTTTAGGTGCTAAGTGTTTAGCCTTAAGTCTTTAACACATGAAGATGGTGTTCCACATAACAAGCTCACCTCTGACGAGCAGCTCGGCTTCGGCGAGGATCGTGTCAGCACTCGTCTGAACCCGGCAGCCATATTTCCCAGCATGCATCAGGAGGATGTTTCTGATCATCAGATCCATCATAGAAGACTGCTGAATAAAGAGAGAATGGGATGAAGACACACTCACACAAAGAGACAGTAGAAGGTCGTGACACCTGCAGAATGGACTGATTTTCCTGCCTGAACGCTCCTCAGTGCACCATCTTCTCTCTGATTGCTCTTTTCCTCTCCTCTGATGCTGCTGTGTGTGAATGAAGTGAAACTTGGTGTAATTTAATGTCCACAGGCAGCTGTTGAGCACCAAGACTCATTACAAAATATTAATCAGGAGCTGCGAGAACATTTGATCTGCTACAGTGAAAGAACATATCTGTCTCTTTATCTGGAGTCTGACTCAGGAACACTGAATAAAACCTAAACCCCAGTTCATCACAAGCTCCTTACACAATCACTCACGTTCAGTAAAACTTCTAGAAGAGTAGATTTGCTCGACCTACTGATATGTTTATTAGGAGGTTGGAGGAAACTGGAGAACTCAGGCCCTGATCACTGCTCATCTATTCTTATTTATATTTCATTTATTGAAGACTGGAGTGTGTGCAGAAGGTTTTACAGAGCGGAAGTGTGAACGCTGTGTGTACAGTAGGAACATGTGGGAATGTTTCCTTAATGTTTGTATTTGAACATAAAGAGAACATTGTAACGGAGATCAGTGGAACTTCAGGAGGCACAATGAGATTTCCACACATTCTTTACTAAGCATTTTTCAGTCCACAGCCTCAGCGTTGTGTGTGTGATTGCTCCACAGTGTGTGTGTGTGTGTGTGTGTGTGTGTGTGTGTGTGTGTGTGTGTGTGTGTGTGTGTGTGTGATTGCTCCACAGTGTGTGTGTGTGTGTGTGTGTGTGTGTGTGTGCTCCACAGTGTGTGTGTGTGTGTGTGTGTGTGTGTGATTGCTCCACAGTGTGTGTGTGTGTGTGTGTGTGTGTGTGTGTGTGTGTGTGTGTGTGTGTGTGTGTGTGTGTGTGTGTGTGTGTGTGTGTGTGTGTGTGTGTGTGTGTGTGTGTGTGTGTGTGTGTGTGTGTGTGTGTTGCTCCACAGTGTGTGTGTGTGTGTGTGTGTGTGTGTGTGTGTGTGTGTGTGTGTGTTGCTCCACAGTGTGTGTGTGTGTGTGTGTGTGTGTGTGTGTGTGTGTGTGATTGCTCCACAGTGTGTGTGTGTGTGTGTGTGTGTGTGTGTGTGTGTGTGTGTGTTGCTCCACAGTGTGTGTGTGTGTGTGTGTGCGTGTGTGTGTGTGATTGCTCCACAGTGTGTGTGTGTGTGTTGCTCCACAGTGTGTGTGTGTGTGTGTGTGTGTGTGTGTGTGGTGCTCCACAGTGTGTGTGTGTGTGTGTGTGTGTGTGTGTGTGTGTGTGTGTGTGTGTGTGTGATTGCTCCACAGTGTGTGTGTGTGTGTGTGTGTGTGTGTGTGTGTGTGTTGCTCCACAGTGTGTGTGTGTGTGTGTGTGCGTGTGTGTGTGTGTGTTGCTCCACAGTGTGTGTGTGTGTGTGTGTGTGTGATTGCTCCACAGTGTGTGTGTGTGTGTGATTGCTCCACAGTGTGTGTGTGTGTGTGTGTGTTGCTCCACAGTGTGTGTGTGTGTGTGTGTGTGTGTGATTGCTCCACAGTGCTGTTATTAACACATGTATTGGGGCTGAACACTGCTCTAATCTCATCTATAAAAAAGACGAGTGAGTTGGAGCTGAGCTGCATCACTCCTACTGACACTGATGGGGGATAAACAGCATTTAGAGTCAGTGGAGATGTTTAACGTGATCAGAGAAATGATGAGGAACATCAGCTGACCTGCGCTAGTCTCCTTACACAGTTCCAGGTAAAAAATCTCTCAGAACACAAACTCGTCCCTTTCTTACCGGGTCTTCAGATAAATAATTAAATAAAGATTAGAAAAAAAACCAGAAGATCTGCTGCAGGTATCAGCCACCATTTCTACTCCTCTGATCTTCTGAAATCTCAACCATATCCATGTGGGATTTGATCTCAGTTTTTTATTTCACATTCTATTAAATTCACATGTAAACTATAAGAACCCTTAAAGAAACTGTAGTAGTTCTCCAGTCCTCTGTCCTGCTCAGGGTGGATCTGGGGTCCACAAAGAAATACAAAGTGACTAGTTTTGAGACTTGTTGTGTAACACACCAACAGATGGCAGCACAAGGCTGCACGCAAATTCACAGGGAGCACTGGCCCTCATAATTCAGTGTGTCAAAAGACATTATCCTGTGTACATCTGAAGAGGTGTAACTGGTGCTGTTCTGACCACGTGCGCACCCTGTCACCGAGCTCCTCCTCACACGTGAGTTTCTTCACTTCCACACCCAACCTACTGTCCAGATTCGGCTCCTGCGCACTTTGCTCTCTTCCTGAAGATGATGAAGATGAAGCTCACTGACTGCCGTTTTGACACCGTTGAGCGAATCACAGAAGGTGCTCTACACACTTCGGAAAAGAAGACTTCCAGGACATATTCCAGAAGAACATTGAGAGCAAGGGGACTATTTTGAAGGTGATCGTGTGGAAACGTAGATAAATAAAGTACTTTCTTTTTAACAGGGCAAGTCTCCAATCTTTTTCATAGCACCTCGTATTATGCACTGGAAAGGAAAATATCCTGTTTAGGACATCAGTTACCACCATGTACACCCCAGAGGTAGTTCAGAGTAGAAATCATGTGGGTCTGTGGAGCTGGGAGAAGATAACACTTCCCTCTGCACCATAGTGTCACAGAGCTAATGTAAATCAAATCTACATCTAAACATTGCAGAAAGCTGATTACAATGTCACGGTCTTCTCTTCATAAGATCATGTACAGGAGCACAATGTTCCCCAATGGTCCATCAGGAGGAACCCTGGGCTGAGGAATACGATCATACCATTCACTGTGGGTCTTTAATCTCAGGTGACACGTGGGCCTGGCTGACATTTCAATCCATCGATTTTCTTTTAAACTCCAGCACAATCTGCTGCTACATGCTAACAAGACAGCAGAGAGAAGAACTTGAGATGAAACTGGTGACAAATGATTTTTAGTGGATGAATATAATGAAGAAAAGTATCCATCTTCCACAAATTAGACAACTAACACACACACTGAGTTCCTCTGTACCTTCTCCACCTGTTGCTGCTGCATTTCAGGTTCTTCAATATTGCAGTGTAGCGAAGTGTGTGAGAGTGTGTAGGTGTGTAGGAGTGTGTTGGAGTGCGTGGGAGTGTGTAGATGTGTAGAAGTGTGTAGGAGTGTGTGGGAGTGTGTAGGAGTGTGGAGTGTGTAGGTGTGTAGGAGTGTGTGGGAGTGTATAGGTGTGTAGGAATGTGGAGTGTGTAGGTGTGTAGGAGTGTGTGGGAGTTTATAGGTGTGTAGGTGTGTGAGAGTGTGTAGGAGTGTGTGCAAGTGTGTATGAGTGTGTAGCAGTGTGTTGGAATGTGTAGGGTGTGAAGGAGTGTGTGGGAGTGTGGAGTTGTGTGGGAGTGTGTGGGAGTGTATAGGAGTGTGTAGTGTGTGGGAGTGTGTAGGAGTGTGTGGGAGTGTGTAGAGTGTGTGGAAGTGTGTGGGAGTGTGTTGGGGTGTGTAGGTGTGTAGGAGTGTGTGGGAGTGTGTAGGAGTGTGTGGGAGTGTGGGAGTGTGTGGGGTGTGTAGGAGTGTGTAGGTGTGTAGGAGTGTGTAGGAGTGTGTGGGAGTGTGTAGGTGTCTAGGAGTGTGTGGGAGTGTGTAGGTGCCTAGGAGTGTGTAGGTGTGTGTAGGTGCGTAGGGATGTGTAGGAGTGTGTGGGAGTGTGTAGGTGTTTAGGAGTGTGTGGGAGTGTGTAGGTGCGTAGGAGTGTGTAGGAGTTTGTAGGTATGTAGGAGTGCATGTGAGTGTGTAGGTGTGTAGGAGTGTGTAGGAGTGTGTAGGTGTGTGGGAGTGTGGAGTTGTGTGGGAGTGTGTGGCGGGAGTGCATAGGAGTGTGTGGGGTGTGGGGTGTGTAGGAGTGTGTGGGAGTGTGTAGGTGTGTGGAAGTGTGTGGGAGTGTGTTGGGGTGTGTAGGTGTGTAGGAGTGTGTGGGAGTGTGTGGAGTGTGTGGGAGTGTGGGAGTGTGTAGGTGTGTAGAAGTGTGTAGGTGTGTAGGTGTGTAGGAGTGTGTGGGAGTGTGTAGGTGTCTAGGGTGTGTGGGAGTGTGTAGGTGCCTAGGGTGTGTAGGTGTGTGTAGGTGCGTAGGGATGTGTAGGAGTGTGTGGGAGTGTGTAGGTGTTTAGGAGTGTGTGGGAGTGTGTAGGTGCGTAGGTGTGTAGGAGTTTGTAGGTATGTAGGAGTGCATGTGAGTGTGTAGGTGTGTAGAAGTGTGTGGGAGTGTATAGGAGTGTGTGTAGTGTGTAGGTGTATGGGAGTGTGTAGGTGTGTGTTGGGGTTGTAAGAATGTGTTGGAGTGTGTAGGTGTGTAAGAATTTGTAGGAGTGTGTAGGTGTTTAGGAGTGTGTAGGTGTGTAAGAATGTGTAGGAGTGTAAGAATGTGTAGAAGTGCGTAGGTGTGTAAGAATGTGTGGGAGTGTGTAGGTGTGTAGGAGTGTGTAGATGTGTAAGAATGTGTAGGAGTGTGTAGGTATGTGGGAGTGTGTAGGTGTGAAGAATGTGTGGGAGTGTGTAGGTGTGTAGGAGTGTAGATGTGTAAGAATGTGTGGGAGTGTGTAGATGTGTAAGAATGTGTAGGAGTGTGTAGGTATGTGGGAGTGTGTAGGTGTGAAGAATGTGTGGGAGTGTGTAGGTGTGTGGGAGTGTGGGAGGTTCAAAGCGGCACATTCCACAGAGACGCCCTTTTGGCTGTTTCTGAGAAACTGCATGCTGCTCGGTCAGCCAAGCTGTCATCTGTACTTATCTTCCTGGACCTTTCAGCAGCATTTGACACAGTCAACCACAAGACACTTTTGTCAACCCTCAAGAGCCTTGGTATCTGCGGAACAGCATGGGAATGCTTCCTACCTGGAAGGTCGCTCATACCAGGTAACATGGAGGGGATCCACATCTGCCCCATGCAGACTCACCACTGGTGTCCCACAAGGCTCTGTACTTGGTCCCCTCCCTTTCTCCCTTTATACCCACTCCATTGGTGAAGTCATATCCTCACATGGGTTTTCTTATCACTGCTATGCAGATGACAACTCATCTTTTCTTTCCCTCCATCAGATACCACAGCTTCCACTCAGATCTCAGCATGCTTGTCAGACATATCTTCATGGATGAGTGCTCACCAACTAAAACTCAACCCCAGCGAAACAGAACTGCTGGTCATCCCAGGTGATTCATCTCCAGGTCAAGATCTCCAAATAACACTTCATGACTCTCTGCTCTCCCCTTCAGCCACTGCTCATAACCTTGGAGTAACTATGGACAATGAACTGTCTTTCTTCCCACATGTCGCTAATGTTGCTCGCTCTTGTCAATTTCTTTTCTATAACATCCGAAGGATTCAACCACTTCTGTCCATACAGGCTGCCCAGGTGCTTGTTCAGTCTCTTGTCATTTCAAGACATTTCAAGACTCCAAAACGCAGCTGCACGACTTGTGTTCAATCAGCCCAAGTTTTCCCACACCACCCCACTGCTGCGCTCCCTTCACTGGCTTCCAGTAGCTGCACATATCAGATTCAAAACACTGATGCTTGCCTACAAGGCCAAAAATGGACCAGCACCATCTTACCTCAGTGACCTCATCACATCTCGCACTGCACCACGCTGTCTGAGATCCTCCAGCACTGCTCGACTGGTACCACCTTCTCTCAGAATGAGAGGTAAGTACACTTCAAGGCTCTTCTCTGTTCTGGCACCGAGGTGGTGGAATGAACTTCCCCTAGATGTACTTACAGCAGAGTCCCTGATTATCTTCAAGCGATAACTGAAGACCTACCTCTTCCTGAAATACCTAAATTAGCACTTTCCAAGTTTGTAGAATTTGAGTTATATTTATATTAAGTTTGTAATCTTGCATACCAGTGTAGATTTATTTATTACTAGAGATTTAAAGCACTTTTGTACGTCGCTCTGGATAAGGGCGTCTGCTAAATGCCGCAAATGTAAATGTAAATGTAAATGAATGTGTAGGAGTGTGTGGGTGTTTAAGAATGTGTAGGTGTGTGGAAGTATATGGGAGTGTGGTGGTGCTGGAGATGCCATGTTTATGATCCGGACTGACTGAGGTCTCCCAGCCAGGAAGCCCAGGAACCAGTTACAAAGGGAGGTGTTCAGACCCAGTACGCTCAGCTTCTTGATCAGATGCAGAGGGATGATTGTGTTGAATGCTGAGCTGAAGTCTATGAACAGCATTCATACATATGAGTCCATATGAACCCTAACCCTTGTCCAAGTAGGTGAGAGGCAGATGAAGGGTCGTGGAGATGGCGTCATCTGTGGAACGATTTGGACGATATGTGAACTGCATGGGGTCCAGTGAGGGTGGTAGTTGGGTCTAGATGTGCCTTATGACGAGCCTCTCAAAACACTTCATCACAATGGGTGTAAGTGCGACAGGACGATAGTCATTGAGGCAGAAGACTGTAGACTTCTTTGGCACGGGGACAATGGTTGTCATCTTGTGCCACAGAGGAACAACGTTGCTGCTCAGGGAGATGTTGAAGATGTCAGTGAAGACATCCACTAGCTGTTCTGCACATTCCCTGAGCACTTTGCCAGGAATGTTGTCTGGTCCAGCAGACTACAATGGGTTAACTCTGCATAGAGTTTTCCTCACTTCAGCTGTGGTTAGACAGAGCACCTAATCACTGGGAGGAGGGGTGGTCTTCCTCGCCGCCATGTTGTTCTGCACCTCGAACCGAGCGTAGAAGTCATTCGGCGCATCTGGAGGCTTGGCTCCTCCAAGTTGTTGAAATCTCTGCTGGTTGCGGTTGAGGTGGGGGCGGGGCTTCTGTGTGGGATTGTGTAGGTGTGTAGGAGTGTGTGTGATTGTGTATGAGTGTGTGGGAGTCTGTAGGTGTGTAGGAGTGTGTAGGTGTGTATGAGTGTGTAGCAGTGTGTGGAAGTGTGTGGAAGTGTGTAGGAGTGTGTAGGAGTGTGTGGTGGGAGTGCATAGGGTGTGTGGGAGAGTGTAGGAGTGTGTGGGAGTGTGTAGGAGTGTGTGGGAGTGTGTAGGAGTGTGTGGGAGTGTGTAGGTTTGTAGGAGTGTGTAGGAGTGAGTAGGTGCGTAGGAGTGTGTGGGAGTGTGTAGGTGCGTAGGAATGTGTGTGAGAGTGTAGGTGTGTAGGAGGTTAGACAGTGGTTAGAAAGAGCACCTAGTCACTGGGAGGAGGGGTAGTCTTCCTCGCGGCATGTTGTTCTGCACCTCAAACCGGGCATAGAAGTCGTTCAGCGCATCTGGAGGCTTGGCTCCTCCAAGTTGTTGAAATCTCCGCTGGTTGCGGTTGAGGTTGGGGCGGGGCTTCTCCCGGTATGCACTCGAATGTATGTGTAAACAACATCTAGCGTGTTTTCTCCTCTGGTTGCAAAGTCCACATTCTGGTGAAATTTAGGGAGCACAGTCTTGAGATTTGCATGGTTGAAATCTCTGGTGACAATAAACAATCCGTCAAGGTGGGTGTTTTGTAGTTCGCTAATGGTCCAGTAGAGTACACTGAGCGCTTCCATAGCATTAGCGCTAGGTGGAATGTACACTCCGAGCACAATAGCGGTGGTGAATTTCTGGGGTAAATAAAAAGGTCTACATCTCACAACCATAAACTCCACCAGCAGTGAGCAGTAGATGGAAATAAGGACAGAGTTTTTACACCATTCGATGTTGATGTAAACACACAGACCACCGCTGCGAGTCTTACCGAACAGAGCTTAATTTCTGTTGGCACGAAATGCGGCTAGCCCGTCCAGCTGAATGGCAGCGTCCCGAACTCTGTCACTCAGCCACATCTCAGTGAACACAACAGCAGCAGTGTCTGTACTCACGCCGAGTAGCTTGTTGGAGTCTGATGTAGTCCAATTTAGAATAGAAAATAGTCTTTATTCGTCACATATACATTACAGCACAGTGAAATGTGTTTTTTGCATATCCCAGCTTGCTTAGCAGCTGGGGTCAAAACGGAGGGTAAGCCATGATACGGCGCCCCTGGAGCACAGAAGGTTAAGGGCCTTGCTCAGGCGCCCAAGTTTGGCAGCTTGGCGATACGGGGGCTTGAACCCCCGACCTTCCAATCAGTAACCCAGCTACCACTCCCCTTATTGTCCAGGGAGCAGACATTTGCCAGCAGGATAGATGGTAGAGCAGGTTAGCTTTTAGCCTAACAACAAGGAAAAATAGATTCTGCCGCAGATCATCATTTATTGTGTTATTGGGGTTGTTTCTGTGTTCCTGGAGTGTTTGGTGATGGTACACAAGTACACTGGTTGCTCAGATGTCCATATGTTGTGTAAGGAGTCCATATGTCGGGCTATAAAGTGCCGTGCCACCATCTTGGCCATCTCCCTCTCCTGTGTAGGTGTGTAGGAGTGTGTAGGAGTGTGTGGGAATGTAGGAGTGTGTGAGGTGTGTGGGAGTGTGTGTGAATGTAGGAGTGTGTAGGTGTGTGGAAGTGTGTGGGAATGTAGGAATATGTAGGTGTGTGGGAGTGTGTGGGAATGTAGGAGTGTGTAGGTGTGTGGGAGTGTGTGGGAATGTAGGAGTATGTAGGTGTGTGGGAGTGTGTGTATATGTTTAGGTGGGTGGGAGTGTGTAGGTGTGTGGGAGTGTATAGGTGTACTAGTGTGTGTGTGTGTGTGTGTGTGTGTGTGTGTGTGTGTGTGTTTTATATTTGTGTGAGGTTTATGGGGAATCATTACTGATATGTTCAAATCCCAAAAATACACCATGTGCTAGTTGAAATCAAGGTGCTGATTGGTTTGGAGAAAACTCAAAGCTGGCGGAAGATGATTTTTAGGGTGTTGAGAATGGAAT
>NC_060896.1:29407776-29412776 GCF_014805685.1 Silurus meridionalis
GAATGTTTTCTTCTCCTCCATCTCACAGCCGACTTGTGGAGCATAAGCACTGATGACATTTATCATCACGCCTTCAACTTTCAGCTTCAGAAACTCTCTTCACCTCCACTACACTCTTACTGTACTCTTCCTTCAGAATCCCCCCTACACCATTTCTCTTTCCATCCACACCATGATAGAACAGTTTAAACACCTCCAATGTTCCTGGTCTTACTCCCTTTCCACTTGTTCTCCTTAACACACAACATCTCTACCTTTCTCCTCTCCATCATATCAGCTCCCTCTCTCCCTTTACCAGTCATAGTACCAACATTTAAAGTACCAACCTGAACCTCCTCCTCTCCTCCACTTCTCCTCCACTTCTCCTTTCCCTGCTGTCTCTGTAGACGTCTTCCTCCGCTCCTTCTCCTCCTTCAGCCAACAGTAGCACAATTTACACCGGTACCCTGTTGTTAATCCGGTATAAAATTCTGATTCATGATCCAAATATTTGATTTGGGACATGTTTTACGCTGGATCTCCTTCATAACAAAACCCTTCTCATTTATCTGGGCTTGAGACCAACACAAACAACAATAATAATAATAATAATAATAATAATAATAATAATAATAATAATAATAATAATAACAAACAACAACAACCAGCAATAATAATAAAAATTTAAATATTGTTTATTATTATTATTATTATTATTATTATTATTATTATTATTATTATTATAATCTGCTATAAAACATTAAAGAGCCTCACAGAGAGACCTGGTGCTCGGGCCTCAAGTGTCCCTGCTCTTTCTCTCTGTGTGTGTGTGGGTGTGTGTGTGTGTGTGTGTGTGTGTGTGTGTGTGTGTGTGTGTGTGTGTGTGTGTGTGTGTGTCTTTGCACACTTCACACTCAATCAACTGCAGTAAATTACACTGAAATCAGGTGCGGGAGAGAGAGAGCGAGAAGGAGAGACAGAGAGAGAGAGAAAGAGAGAGAGAAGGAGTGATGTGAAATCTCTCACCCTTCACCAGTAGTGATCTGATCATCTCAGCTGAGCCGAACTGGTTTTCTGCACGACACATGTATCTGCCTTCGTCCACACGACTCACATTAATGATATGCAGCGTGTTGTTGCGCAGAATCACAATTCTGTACAAATACACAAATCTGTGTTTAAATATGAGATCACAGAAACATGAAGAGATTCCTGATCCTGATCCTGATTCTGATCATGATCCTGATGTCAGCTGGAGAAAATAATAGTTAAGGATGATTCATGATCAGAATCTCAAAGGAAAATCTTCTATTTTGTTTTATTTGTGTTTTATATGTTTATCGTGTGTGTGTATGAAAAGTGTATGACATTTGTGTGTGTGTGTGTGTGTGTGTGTGTGTGTGTGTGTGTAATAATGTTAAAGTGTAAATAGTGTGCAGATGCAGCTTTCCACTGACACCTATGCTTTATTCTTGCTGTGATTGTGTGAGTGTGTGTGCTTAGGTTTGTGCTTGTGCTCAAGTGTGTGTGTGTGTGTGTGTGTGTGTGTGTGTGTGTGTGTGTGTTTCGGGCATATAGCCATTTTGCTGGACCATTTTAAAAGGGCACGTGAGTCCCAGGGTGTTTTCAGAATAAATTGCTGCTTTACAGCTTCAGCGTCAGCAGAAAAAGTCAGTAAATAATTTGGGTCGAGTCGCAGGAACACACGAGCCGTGATAAATACTCACAGGGTCAGGGACTAAAACTGTGCAGCACTGGTTAGTTAAGATGTAGGATTTGTGTGTGTGTGTGTGTGTGTGTGTGTGTGTGTGTGTGTGTGTGTGTGTAAACAGAAAGCTGTGTCTTCATCTCTCATCGAAGGTGATAAAAAGGCCCAGCTGTACTTGTGTTCACTGGGTGTGAAATCCTCAGTGTTACAGGACATTGTAAATCCTGAATGCACAAACACACACACGCACACACACACACACGCACACACACACACACACACACACACACACACACACACACACACACACACACACATCTAGTTTACAAAGAGTCTGGTTTACAGAGAGAGTCTGTCTCAGAGAGCGTCTGGTTTACAAAGAGTCTGGTTTACAGAGAGTGTCTGGCTTAGAGAGCGTCTGGTTTACAGAAATGCTGGTTTACAGATCATCTGGTTTACAAAACATTGAGTTTAGAGAGCATCTGGTTTACAGAGCGTCTGGTTTACAAAACATTGAGTTTAGAGAGCGTCTGGTTTGTAAAGCATCTGGTTTAGAGAGCCTCGGGTTTAGTGAGCGTCTGGTTTACAGAAATGCTGATTTACAGAACGTTTGGTTTAGAAAGCATTGAGTTTAGAGAGCGTCTGGTTTACAAAGCGTCTGGTTTACAAAACATTGAGTTTAGAGAGCGTCTGGTTTACAGAGCGTCTAGTTTACAAAACATTGAGTTTAGAGGGCATCTGGTTTACAGAGCGTCTGGTTTACAAAATATTGAGTTTAAAGAGCATCTGGTTAACAGAGCGTCTAGTTTAGAGAGTATCTGGTTTACAGACCGTCTGGTTTAGAGAGCCTCTGGTTTAGCGAGCGTCTGGTTTACAGAAATGCTGGTTTACAGAACGTCTGGTTTAGAAAGCATCTGGTTTACAGAAATGCTGGTTTACAGAGTGTCAGGTTTAGAGAGCCTCGGGTTTAGCGAGCGTCTGGTTTACAGAAATGCTGGTTTACAGAGCGTCTGGTTTGAAGAAATGTGTGTGGAACTCCTGATTTGTGAGCACTGCTGTTCTAAAGTATTTGTAGTGATCCCACACCCGCTGAGAAACAGCACAGAAGATAAAAGTATTGGTGTTGCAGCAAAGTCTGGAGAGTTTATTGGCTTTGTAAGCAGCTGCAGAGATTTAAATTGAATGCAGCAGGAAGCCTGAGGAGAAACTCAGCCACTCCTTGGGAGAATTTAGGAAGACTAAGGACAAGTGGAACGGATTAGTAGTCAGGATTTAAGGCTGTCAGTGTGCAGGTGAACCAGACCGAAGTTAAGCGTAAAAAAAAAGGAGAAGCTGAACAAGAAGCTAATTGGTCTCCCTGGAAAGAAGCAGAAAGAAAGAGCTGTAGCTGTAGAGGAAAAATATGCAGCTCCAACTGAGGGTGAAGAACAAAACCATTTTGTAGAATATGTGATCAATATATTTTTAACATAAAGATAAGGTTAAGTTTGAGGTTTCCAGAAACATACATGAGGAGCTTCCTCCTGCTCTATGTGATTGTTCATCTGTAAACACAATCGTCAGAATGACTGGAGTCTTAATGACCTTTAGTTTCTCTGGATAACAAACATACACTTACAGCTTGTAAAGTTCCAGAAAAGAAGGACAGAAGAGAGAGAGATGAGGACAGAAGAAAGTGATGAGGACAGGAAAAAGAGATAAGGACAGGAGAGAGAGAGCTGAGGACAGGAGAGAGAGATGCTGGAGCCAGGAAAATTGTGAAGGACCTCAGCCATCCCAACAATGGACTCTTTTCTCTGTTGCGTTCGGGGAAACGCTTCCGCTCCCTGAAGGCGAACACAGAGAGAATGAGGAGGAGCTTCTTCCATGAGCCATTCGGTGTTTAAACCAGGAAACACCCAGGATCTAAAAACTGTTCACTCTCTCCATCATCACCCTTTTTTTCCCCTGCACAATCACACTTTTCGTGCTACGGCACATTATACACTGGACTTGCACAGCACAGTGCACTTTACTTTTCATATTTTCATTTTCTTTTTCATATTTATTTTATATTTCTTATATTCTTTTTTTTATACCACACCATTCCGCACAAGGACACTTTACACCACACCTTACTGCACACGGACACTTATGGACAATCAAAAACATGCCTAACTTGTTTACTGTTTACTGTTGTTTACTGGTTAACTGCACACTGCCATAAACATTTTCTGTGTATGTGTATATATAGGTATATATGTATGTATATATACATATATATTTAGATATCTTTATTTATCTGCCTTCTTTTACTTAGTATATTTTTCTTTAAATTTTGTTATTATATTTATATTTTTATTCCCTTTTACCCTATTTTATTCCCTCATGCCGGACCGTCGTTAAAAGCATTTCACTGCATGTCGTACCCTGTATGTATGTGTATGTGACGAATAAAATTTGATTTGATTTGATTTGAGATGAGGACAGGAGAGAGAGATGAGGACAGAAGAAAGAGATGAGGAAAAAGAAAGAGATGAGGACAGGAGAGAGAGAGAGATGAGGACAGGAGAGAGAGCTAAGGACAGGAGAGAGATGAGGACAGGAGAGAGCTAAGGACAGGAGAGAGAGAGAGATGAGGACAGGAGAGAAAGAGATGAGGATAGGAGAGAGAGCTAAGGACAGAAGAGAGAGATGAGGACAGGAGAGAGAGCTAAGGACAGGAGAGAGATGAGGACAGGAGAGAAAGAGATGAGGATAGAGAGAGATGAGGACAGAGAGAGATGAGGACAGGAGAGAGCTGAGGACAGGAGAGAGAGATGAGGACAGAAGAGAGATGAGGACAGAAGAGAGATGAGGACAGAAGAGAGAAAGATGAGGACAGAAGAGAGCTGAGGACAGAGAGAGAGCTGAGGACAGAGAGAGAGATGAGGACAGAAGAGCGAGATGAGGACAGAAGAGAGAGAGAGATGAGGACAGAGAGAGAGAGATGAGGACAGAGAGAGAAAGATGAGGACAGAGAGAGAGATAAGGACAGAAGAGAGAGATGAGGACAAGAGAGAGATGAGGACAGGAGAGAAAGATGAGGACAGAAGAGAAAGAGATGAGGACAGAAGAGCGAGAGATGAGGACAGGAGAGAGATGAGGACAGGAGAGAAAGATGAGGACAGGAGAGAAAGATGAGGACAGAAGAGAGAGAGATGAGGACAGAAGAGAATGATGAGGACAGGAGAGAGAGATTGGGGCATAAAAAAATGAATGTGGAATTGAGGTAGAGTTAAAATGCTGAGCATCTCAGCACACTTACACACTTACACAAGCCTCTCTCACTGTG
>NC_060896.1:29420276-29512776 GCF_014805685.1 Silurus meridionalis
GAGGAGATGGAGAGAGAGATGAGGAGATGGAGATGAGAGGATGGAGAGAAATAAAGAGTAAAACTCACTTTCCCAAAGCAAAACACTCGAGTCGTACCGTCTCTCCTTTAGCTGTCAGAACTGTAGGAAGGAAGTGTACCTCAATTTTGGGCTCATATTCTTCCATTACACCTAGAACACACACACACACACACACACACACACACACACACACACACAGATACACACACAGAGTAATCAGAGGTAATTCTGAGTTTTATCTCCACTACAGCAGATATTTCTCTCTTCCTCTCCTCATTTACATCAGTTCTCTTTCCAGTAGTGAAGCTGAAGCTTTAAGATAAAACCAAAAATTTACTCATTAATCAGTGATAACAGAATGCGGAAAAGGATGATGATGATTATTGTAAAAAAATTGTGTGCGAGTGTGTGTGTGTGTGTGTGTGTGTGTGTGTGTGTGTGTGTGTGTAAAACTCTGTGTGTGTGTGTGTGTGTGTGTGTGTGTAAAACTCTGTGTGTGTGTGTGTGTGTGTGTGTGTGTGTGTGTGTGTGTGTGTGTGTGTGTGTGTGTGTGTGAGTGTGTGAGAGGTCTGATAAATCAGAAGACATGAGCGGTGAGACAATGAAGATGAAGCCCATGCCCTGAGGTACAGATGTCTGATTAAGATCTGAGGTGGAAGGACAGAGGTGAAGCTGCTCTACAAAAGTAAACCTGTAACAACAATGTACATTCCAGCTGCTGGAGATTTTACACAGAAATTCACTCTCCTGCATCTCCACACTGCAGAAGCTGTAATTCACACTAATTCATTTGAAAGTTGTAGCTGAGGCTGGATTAATTGTGAAAGGTGAGTGTGGAGGGCGAAACACCTGGCCTCGTTGTAAGCATTTCTGAAGATGGATGGTGTTACTGATGCCCTTTTTAAACCAAACTCGTTCTGCTCTGTTCCAGAAAGTAATCCATTAAACTCATAACAAACAATGATTGCAGTTTCTTCTAAAAAAATAAACTCTGTGTCAGAGGCAGAAGCAGAATAAAGTCGGAGAGGTGCAGGATGGTCTCAGATCTGCTTTTATAGAAAATTCATCAACACTTTCAGAGGGAGAAAACATAGATCCCTACAACAAAAAAATGTTGGAGAAAGCTATCATGAACCCTATAATAATGAGAACATTAACTGATTTACAGAAACCATGAGGAACCCATGAAGAACCCCTTATTTCTAGCAGTGCAGAGACGAGGAACTCTGGAATAACTTTAGCATTGCAGTGAGAGAAATGCGGTCAGTGCGCTGAGTTTATTGGTATCTAAGTCACTTTCAGTTTTTTAGGCAGCTAATGGTATGAAGGTTCCACACAGAAGGTCTGGCAGCAGGATAATACATGAGTTGAGCTGCAGGATGTATAAAGAGTCCCATCAGCTATGTTTGTTTTTCCGGGTGACTAACTTTTCCTGAAGCTGCTCTTAAAAAAGAGCAAAATGTATGTGCTTTTCTGTGACATGTCGCCTGAGAGACTGTTTACACAAGGACATTTAGTAGCAGCACTTCACCAACCTGTAGCTCACACACATCCATCTGGTTTCTTTTCTCCATCCCTCTCTGTTTTTTTAATGAGAAACCAAATCAGGTGTCGAATGCTAATGTGCTATGCACTCAGTGGGTTCCACTCAGCAAGGTCATTTGAATCCTGCAATAAATAAGGATTTGTCGTGTGTGTGTGTGTGTGTGTGTGTGTGTGTGTGTGTGTGTGTGTGTGTGTGTGTGTGTGTGATAATCCCCAATGACCTCCAGACATCAGTGATTGTCTCTCTCCATCAAGGTTTTTCCAGAAAAGCTGCACAGAGATGAGGAACGCTGATGTTTGAGCTACAGGTGCTGAAACTCATCATTGACTCCACAGAGAAGAAAATATCCTGAAGCTTCAGCATGTGATTCAGGTTCTACTGATCAGCTCCTGGGACAACACTAAAAAAAGATCCAAAACTTATTCATGAGCAGGACCAGTGATTCGATTAATATCACTGTAGAAGATGATTTCCCAGGAGGCCACTCACACAGGAGCTGATGGTAACCAGAGACACAAACCCTGAAGCTAAACATAAAACATGTCTGACAACTTTTTCTTCTTCTTCTTCAGCCGATGCTTTTCATTCTTCACATTTAAGAGCAGCTGTAAATAAATAAAGCTTTTCACACGTTATGTAGAGCAGTGAAGGTGAAAACGCTATAGTTTGATTTATTGTTTTTAAAATGCAGTATAGAAGCTTTTAGTGTTCTGTTAGTGCAGCAAAAAAACCTGACCTTCACAAAAACACCAGCACCATGAGGACAAAGAAGCAAAGAACTGTCCTCTGACTTTCACACTGTACATACACACAACTCCTCAAGGTTCTGAAGAACCTGTCAAACCTCCTGTAGCTGGTCCTGTGTTCTCCTTCAGCTGAATAATTTACAAACATGGATGTGCTTCAAACTGGAACACTGAAAGTAATACAGAAGTTCACTGCTGGAAACTCGAGCTGCTGAACTGAAGGAGTTCAGAAATGTTCTTGTATGAACTGAATCCTGTTATTTCAGTTCCATAGGTATCTTATTTACACCCTGATTTTTGTCTGATGCACACAATTTAGCATCTTCTCCAGACCTTCTCACAATCTCATTTGGACACCTGAGCAGTTGAGAACATGAGGCCATGATGAAGGGCCCAGCAGAGGTGATTCACAGCCTGATCAGAAGATTAACATTTAACCACTGAGCTGTGATGAATGAAAAGTTCTTCAGTGCAGTCAGGGAGTATTAACTGAGAGCCAGTATCATGTGTGTGTGTGTGTGTGTGTGTGTGTGTGTGTGTGTGTGTGTGTGTGCGCACGTGTGTGTGTGTGTGTGTGTGTGTGTGTGTGTGTGTGTGTGTGTGTGTGTGTGTGTGCGTGTGTATGGGTGTGGGTTTGATCTCACCATCTGTTCGGAGTGTCAGTGGTGTAGGAGGACTCAAGACCCGGGCATTGGTCACCATGTTCTTCACCAGACAGATGTAGCTCCCCACGTCTGAGGGCTGCACCTTGGAGATGTACAGGTTTCCTGTCTGCTGCGAGATGAAGCGTCGACTGTCTTCAGCCACAAAAGATGGAAACTCGTTGAATACCCAGCTGTAGACAATCTCTAAGGAGGGTCAGAGTGTAGGTGAGATAGATGAGTAGTGACCTCATGAAGAACATCTCTCTTGATTCTCTCATTATAGCAGGTCTTTTTAATGCTGAACCCTGAGCCCAGAAGTGTCTGACTGTAATGCTATAAAAGTCTTTTTTATTTTTTTCTCTCGCATGTACTTTGTTTATGTTACTGTAGTAAATAAGCTGATGGGGAGAAGGTGCTGTGGCTCAGAGATCACTGTGTTCAGAACTTTAAAACCCTAACCCTGAGAGAAATGTTCAGCTCTGAATACTGACCATTAAACATTACAAATCCTTGCAGGACTTAAATGTGGACATCATAAACACATGATGCAAAGAAACCAGAGTGTGTGAAGAGTTTACAGCCACCACATTATCTACATCATCCACAAGCTCAGAGGAAACTGCCAGGAGATTAAACACATTATTCTGACTGAGACTCGGATTTGGAAGCTCACACTTCCTGCAGAAAAACTTATCAAATATTTACACACATCTGTAAGTGACCACAAAAATTGTGTGTGTATAAAACAGTGATGTGGTGATGGATTCCAGCTGTTATAGTTTCGCCTGTAAGGTTAATTACTATCTGGGCGTGTTCTGAAAATGAGGCTCTGAATGGAATTTATTTGAACATCCATAAATACACTTGGAGGTGATTAGTTTATGAGTGCTTGAATAGTTTAGAGGAGGGTTTAGAACCATGAACAAAATGATTGTGAAAAATAAAGTAGAAATGAAATTTTAAATAATTTGTAATCACTGAAAGGTCAACACGATACTGTTTTCACTTTTATTTATCTGACATGAGGCAGAAACTCAAAAGAAGATGAGCTGGATCTCAAGAAACCAGAGAGTCTCAAATAATCTTACAATAAATATCAAATCTAAACAAACAAAAATCATAAAATCCTTATTATTACACTTATATGTATTCACTAATGAATTGTGAGCTCTTGATGTTGTTCATGTGACGTTCCTGATTGTTCCTCTTCATTTGAATGCAAGTTGTTGAACATGATCAGCATTTGCTCTCTGTTTTCTGCAGAAGTCTTCACAAAGCATTTAATCCTGAATGCTGGGTGAATATTTATCTGAGAGTGAAAGACAGGATGCAGGAGAGATCTGAGAACATTCCTACTGTGATGAGAAATTACAATCACACAGCAATAATGAACAATTAGTTTACCTTCACAAGCCCCAGTTCTCTGTTCCTGAGTGCTGGAGAGAATAAACTGCACAACAACTTGAGTTCACAAGATTTAAACTCATAAAGCAGTGTGACTCATTGTACTTGCCGTTCTCTGTTGATGGCATTCATGAAGGAGTTTTGTTTATGAGATAAATATTCATTGTTTATTTAAGTGACACTGGGTCCTATGTCTGGGAAATTGAATGTGAATCTCTTAAAAAAGGCCGCAGTTTCTCTGATTAATCACCACACAGATGATGAGGCACCTGGACTTTGACAACACTTGATATGCAGAAGAAAGCAATGGTGTATGAAATTCATGCAAGGATTGTACAGCAAATAAATCAGTCTGGCAGGAGAAAAATACTCATTTAGTGCCTTAGATCAGCGCTGTCTAACTTCAATACAGGAGAAGTGACATTCATCACAGTGAGGAGAATCTCCTCTCTGGACGCTTCATTTACTTTACTTCTTTATGATTTTTGCTTGGATTGAATCTGTCTGTATTTATGGTTCACACATACATACAGGACAACACAAGTTACCTTCATCTGTTCTTAATGTCATTAGATTGCAAATGCTCTCCAGCTCTTCAGCAAACACCCTGCCCCCTGCTCCTGCTCCTACTCCTGCCATAGTTCCAACTCCTGCTTCTGCTCCTGCTGGTGTTCCTACTCCTGCTCCTGCTCCTGCCGGAGTTCCTGCTCCTGCCAGAGTTCCTGCTCTTGCTCCTGCCCCTGCCTCCTGCTCCTGCCAGAGTTCCTGCTCCTGCCAGAGTTCCTACTCCTGCTCCTGCCCCTGCCGGAGTTCCTGCTCTTGCCAGAGTTCCTGCTCTTGCTCTTGCTCCTGCCCATGCCTCCTGCTCCTGCCGGAGTTCCTACTCCTGCTCCTGCCAGAGTTCCTGCTTGCACTTTGCTAACAATTTACAGCATCTTAAAGCACTGCAGGATGACTGCTAAAAAAAAACATCTATCCTTGCCGTCTGATTATACGTCTTTCTTCTGGTCCTTTCTGGCCCATCCTGATTCTCCACTTTTACTTGGAGTCTCTTGACTAGAGTAACTCATGCTCCTAAAGATGGTTCCATACAAAAACCCTCAAGAGGATTGTGGGTGATAGTGTAATTATTGAACTAAAATCTTTACTATACCAAGTCTTCTTCATTAAACAGTAGATACATTCAGTTTGGAAATTATACACACATTCCGTATGATGACTGATGAGAGAACAATTTGAAACAACTTTATTGTTGCTCTTGGATTTGCTCATGAAGTTCCCATAATGGTCTCAACTGGTCCTGAAAGGAAACACTGCATTTGGGGAATTCAGCAGTGTTTCTCCCTCTAACCTCTGCTACAGGAAATCAACAGACTCAAATCAACACGGGGAAGCAAGAAGAAGTGTTTCAGATAAATCTGACCAAGTTTTCTTTGATGTTCTGTGACTCTTTTCACTTTATGAATGAAAAACAAACATGGATTTTATTTTCATTCAGGGAGATGGAGAGATGGAGAGATGGAGAGATAGAGTGCACTGTAGTTTCTAATTTCATTTCTAACCCTTGTATAAGAAAAAACCTACTACAGTCACACAGCTGTGTTTGAAAACAAGAACTAGCCACCTGTGTTGTTGTGGGACTGAGGAGGATCTAAGCAAACACACAAACAACACATTTATATTCTAAACATCAAGCGTAGCTGCTGCAGCTAAACACCAATCAGATCAAACCTTTACACTGCAAATGATTCTCAAGCAGACGCTGCTGAATCCTAGACTTATTCTAAACATTATCGTTTCCAAAGTCACACCTTATTGAATGGGGCGTGTACAATGGCAAAATGAAATGCAACTATAAATGGATAAAAAGTTTGTCAATATTACATAAATAGTTGTAATTATTGACAGTGTGCTGTGGTACTCGTGGGAAATGTGCTGTTCAAGAAAATGATCTTCAGTGTGTAACAGGAACTCATAACCCAATCCACCATCGACTATTTCCCTCAAACTGCATGAAACTGAGCCTCTTATTCCCTAAAGACTGGACTTACAATTCATCAGTGACAAATATTTATTACAGAATAATATAATTAATCTCTCTCTCTCTCTCTCTCTCTCTCTCTCTCTCTCTCTCAGCTAAAGTAGGGGTTGGTGTATAGGGAATAGATAATTCATATTCCTAATTTATTTTAAATAAATATGTAAATAACCTGTTTAAACGACTTGGTTTTAATAAAAGACTGTTTTTCTTCATTTATTTTTCATTATAAAATACAGATGAAGAAATGTTTAGATGTTCATGTGATGTTCAGCAGAGCAGAGGTGATGAGGTGAAAATAATCGCTGATTTAAGGTCAAGAACAAGAAGCTGCAGACACAACGATCCATTAGAGAAGAATATTAGACGTTGAGTTGAAGACACGCTCATGCTGAAACACAGATCCCGCTGTGGAAGATAATCGTCTGTGTGAGAATCTGTTTCATTCCTAATGATCTGGTAAATTCGAGTCCCTGAAGCTGAAGCTTCATCCAAACGGTCTATAAGCTGAATGGAGATGGATCACTTAACAAGCAGACCTGCTCACTCCTCTAACTGAGTGTTAGTTACAGCTGATGAAATGTCACTGTCACATGCATGGTCTCTGCATGGTGCACACACACACACACACACACACACACACACACACACACACACACACACACACACACACACACACACGCACACACTCCTACAGGATACATCAGATGTAGTGTTGGGAGTGGTAGAGAAATAAAGCATTAGCTGATGATGAGCTCGCCTTCACGACCTGCCAAACATAAACATGTCTCAGAGACGGAGACACTGAAAAACCATGTCAGCACAGGACCTGAGATTTACAGCTCACATGGCTGAAGGAGAGACGTTTCTGCAGGACTATTTTTCTTTTTTTTCTACATTTTTATCCTCAATTTTCCTGCACTAACGATAACATTGTTCCTCAGCACTCCATCAGCGTTCAACACACTCATGTAGAACCTGAACAACACCGACCTTCTCACTCACTCAGAGTCTTAACGCAACACACACACACACATACACACACACACAAAGAGCATTACAGCACTGCACCGAGAGGTTATACCACACACACACACACACACACACACACACACACACACACACACACACACACACACACAACACTAAAAATGTATACCACACATACAATACAATGTGTGTGTGTGTGTGTGTGTGTGAGTGTGTGTGTGTAGGTGCAGTTTGGAAAGAGAGATGGAGACAGGGAGCTTACCAGCAGAATGTGGAGGAGGCATACACATCAGAACCACTCCCTGACCGTCTCTGACGGACACGCCTCCTCTTGCTCGACTGCTGAAAGCACTAAGATCTGTGAACACACACACACACACACACACACACACACACACACACACACACACACACACACACACACACACACAGTGTTAGAATGACTGGTAGAGGTTGAGTGGATGAAGCTGACCTGCAGAGTAAAGGCTGAGTGCTGTGTATTGAAGAAACTGAAGCTCTGCCAGAAGCCTCCTCAGATTTATTGCCTGTTTCCTCACAGCAGCTCAGCTCTGAGGGGAACAGTGTTCTGAAGCTGACCTCCAGTGAGGAGTGGTATTTAAAACAGATAAACTCGCCCAAAGCAATTAACACCTTCATAGCTCTCCACATGCAAGTTCAGGAAGACATTAGGAACAGTTTCATTGCATTTGGAATGATGAAGATCTACACACCAAGCAACTTCATGTTCAGAAAATCTGACTTAAGTGTCAGTGATTGAGAAAGAAACATGAAGAAACACACACCTGCACATTCACACACATCCTAAACCGCCTGACTTCTATTAGCACTCAGCACTCAATCCACGAGTCCGATTTACTTCATTTGAGCAAACACAACTCTTCTTCTGCTTCTTTGGCTTCTTCTTCTTCTTTCGGCTGCTCTTATTAGGAGTCTCCACAGCGGATCATCCGTCTCCATACCCCCGTCCTCTACATCTGCCTCTTTCACACCAACTACCTGCATGTCTTCCCTCACCACATCCATAAACCTCCTCCTTGGTCTTCCTCTTTTCCTCCTTCCTGGTGTCTCAATCCTCAGCATTCTCCTACTGATATACGCCATGTCCCTCCTCTGCACATGTCCAAACCATCTCAAATATTACCTCCCTCACCTTGTCTCCAAAACGTCCTACATGCGCTGTCCCTCTAATAAACTCATTTCTAATCCTGTTCATCCTCGTCACTCCCAACGAACATCTCAACATCTTCAGCTCTGCTACCTCCAGCTCCACCTCCTGTCTTTTACTCAGTGCCACTGTCTCTAATCCATACAACATCTCAGGTCTCACCACAGTCCTATAAACTTTCTTTTTCACTCTCACAGATACTCTTCTATCACAAATCACTCCTGCTATCACTCCACCCACTCCACCCTGCCTGCACTCTTTTCTTCACTTCTCTAACACACTCTCCACTCTCCACTCTCTGTCTTACTCCTACTGACTTTCATTACCCTTCTCTCCAGCGCGTATCTCCACCTCTCCAGGCTCTTTTTCAGCTGCTCCCTACTCTTACCACAAATCACAATATCATCCTCAAAAATCATAGTCCATGGAGACTCCTGTCTGACCTCGTCCGTCAACCTGTCCATCACCACTGCAAAACAGGAAAGAGCTCAGTTCACCACTGCAAAAAGGAAAGGGCTCAGAGCCGATCCTTGATGCAGTCCAACCTCCACCTTGAACCAGTCTGTTGTTCCTACTGCACACTTCACTGCTGTCACACTGTCCTCATACATGTCCTGCACCACCCTCACATACTTCTCTGACACACCAGACTTCCTAATACAATACCACACCTCCTCTCTCCACCCTGTCGTACGCTTTCTCTAAATACACAAACACACAATGCAGCTCTTTCTGACCTTCTCTATACCTCTCCCTCAACATTCTCAAAGCAAATAATGTGTCTGTGGTGCTCTTCCTCGGCATGAAACCATACTGTTGCTCGCAAATGGTCACCTCTTCTCTCAGCCTGGCTTCCACTACTCTTTCCAATAACTTCATGGTGTGACTGATCAACTTCATTCCCGTGTAGTTACAAGTTAAGACCTGCAGAAACTACAGGGGAATAAAGCTGAGGAATGGAGAAGGAGTGTGCTGGTACTGGTTTTTAAGAATAAGGGAGATGTGCAGACCTTCAGTAACTACAGTAACTAACCATTCACACCATGATAGAACAGTTTAAACACCTCCAATGTTCCTGGTCTTACTCCCTTTCCACTTGGTCTCCTGAACACACAACATCTCTACCTTTCTTCTCTTCATCATATCAGCTCCCTCTCTCCCTTTACCAGTCATAGTACCAACATTTAAAGTACAACATGAACCTCCACTCTAATCCACTTCTCCTCCACTCTCCTCCACTTCTCCTTTCCCTGCTGTCTCTGTAGATGTCTTCCTCCTCTCCTTCTCCTCCTTCAGACAACAGCAGACCAATTTACACCAGTACCCTGTTGTTAATGATACCTGTGGTGGTTGTTGGTAACCCGGGCCTCGACTGATCCGCTATGAAGTTCTGATTCCTGATCCGTATATTTGATCTGGCAGATGTTTTACACTGGATCTCCTTCATAACACAAACCTCCACATTTATCCAGACTTGAGACTGACACTAAGAGTGACCTGACTCACACACACACACACACACACACACACACACACACACACACACACACACACACACACCAGCATGGTGAACAAACACGCATATATACACACACTGTGCTGAAGCTATAAAAAGCTTGATTCTCCAGCTAAGAGATGTGAAGGTCATTAGTGTGAGCATTATGGGAGAGGACGCAGGAGTGTGTGTGTGTGTGTGTGTGTGTGTGTGTGTGTGTGTGTGTGTGTGTGTCACTTTCACACCATTTCCACTCATCTGTGGGTGGTGTTTGATTTATTTTTCACACTAAAATAAAATCATTTTATTGTGCACTAAAGAGGCTCCACCACATCTCCACCATATATCCACTATATCTCCACCACATCTCCACCATATGTCCACCACATCTCCACCACATCTCCAACACATCTCCAACAAATCTCCACCACATCTCCACCACATCTCTACTATATCCCCACCACATATCCACCATATCTCCACTACATATCCACCATTTCTCCACCAAATCTCCACCATATATTCACCACATCTCTACTATATCTCCACCACATCTCTACTACATCTTCACCATATCTCTTCCACATCTCTACTACTTCTCCACCACATATCCACTACATTTCCACCATATCTCCACTTTAACTCCCCTATAACTCCACCACATTCTGACCACATTTCCAACACATCTCCAACATATCTCCACCATATCTCCACCATATCTCCACCATATCTCTACTATATCCCCACCATATCTCTAATATATCCCCACCACATCTCTATTATATCTCCACTATCTCTCCACCATATATCCACTACATCTCCACCACAAATCCACTATATCTCCACCACATCTCCACCATATCTCTACTATATCCCCATCACATCTCCACTATATCTCCACTATCTCTCCACCATATCTACACTAAATCTCCGCCACATATCCACCATATCTCCACTACATATTCACCATATCTCCACCACATCTCAACCACATCTCTACTATAGCTCCACCACATGTCCACCACATCTCCAACAAATCTCCACCACATCTCCACCACATCTCTACTACTTCCCACCACATATCCACCATATCTCCACTACATATCCACCATATCTCCACCAAATCTCCACCATATATTCACCACATCTCTACTATATCTCCACCACATCTCTACTACATCTTCACCATATCTCTGCCACATCTCTACTACTTCTCCACCACATATCCACTACATTTCCACCATATCTCCACTTCAACTCCCCTATAACTCCACCACATTCTGACCACATCTCCACCATATCTCCACCACATCTCCACCTTATGTCCACCACATCTTCACCATATCTCTACTATATACCCATGGTGTGTGTAGATATTATGTGTGTAGATGTGTGAGTAGAAGGTGTGGGTGTGGGTGTGTGTGTATAGATAGTATGTGTATGTAGATGTTATGTGTGTAGTTGTTTTGGCGTGTAGAAGGTGTGGAGATGTTCTAACACTCATCTCACACTGCTGCTGCTGAAAAAATAGTGCTTTATAATAACATTTCATGAAAATTTCCTCGAACTCAAAATAAATATAGAAAATAAAAATCTCTAGCTGATCTCCAGAGCCCACCCTAGATTCTGCGAGGAACCTTAATGAAGTCATGGTTTCCTATGTGTGATCATGTGACAGTGTTAAGGTTTGGTTCTCAGCAGCAGGTTATGTTCCTCACTGGGGAACTCCACCCTCTGTGTCATTATGGAAATGGACACTGTGTGTGTGTGTGTGTGTGTGTGTGTGTGTGTGTGTGTGTGTGTGTGTGTGTGTGTGTGTGTGTGTTCTGATGAGGTCGAGCTCCAACAAGCTGTCAGGAGATGATAAAAATAATAAAGTTTAATAATTGAAACGAATTGAAAGCTTTGAAAGCGTCTCGTCGTGGAGCTGCTTATTGATCGCTGTCACTTTCTCGTCTTTATTCTCCATATCTGTGTTGGATCCTCGACCCTTCACTTCCGCCGTGACGTATGAATTATAGCCAATCAATAAAACGTTCTGTAGTCTAAATGGGAAAATAGATTTTATGTTGTTGTTAAGAGGAGATGGAGGAAATAAAATAAATAAAGTTCCACAGAAGCTGAAGTTCTTTACACAGATGACATGTTGTCAGGCTGCAGCTATAAGCAAGCTGAGCAATCAAAGCCTCCAGTCTCAGAGTCAGAGTCCAGGAGAAGGTCAAGAAGGAAGCCAGAGCAAGAGCTAGTTTTGGAAACCAGAAATTCTATGGAGAAACAGGAGAGCTATCAGAATTTTAAAGCTCTGCAAAGACTGCGTCAGAGGAACAGAGCAACAACCTGCCCTGTGAGTGTGCAGGGAGTGTTTAAGTACAGGTCCAGGTGAGATCAAGTGAGATCAGGTGAGATTATGCGAGATCATGTTAGATTAGTTTAGTCCAGATAAGATAAGATCAGATGAGTCCAGGTGAGATTAGTCAAATCCAGGTGAGATAAATCCAGTCCAGGTAAAATTAAGTGAAATCAGTTGAGATTAGTTTAGTCCTGATGACATCAGTTGAGATTAGGCGAGTCCAGGGTCCAGGTGAGATAAATCTAGTCCAAGTGAGATTAGATGAGATCAGTTGAGATAAATCCAGTCCAGGTGAGATTAGGTGAGATCAGGTGAGATAAATCCAATCCAGGTGAGCTCAGTATTCAGGTGAACAGGTGATGGCTACGAGAACGTGGTGATGATGTTTATGCTCCACACTGTTTTCTCTGAATCAGTGTATGATGATGAAGGTGATGATGATGATGATGATGATGATGATGAAGGTGATGATGATGATGATGTCATTGTTTGTGGTGTTTTTTTGCAGCAGAAATATTTAAATATTTCAGGTAAAGATGAATTTAAAAGATGAATTGTGTTTTGAGAGAGAGAGAGAGAGAGAGAGAGAGAGAGAGAGAGAGAGAGAGAGAGAGAGAGAGAGAGAGAGAGAGAGAGAGAGAGAGAGAGGAAATGAAATACAAATCAGTTGAAGTTTGTCTCATTAGGATAATCCTCTGTCTGGATCTGACTGTGGAATTAAAACACAATTATTTTTGTTTGATTTTCACAAAGAAACATTTCAGGATGCGGCAGCGAAGTTCTGACAGGTTTCCTTCTAAAATCCTCTTCATTTCTAATGTTTATTCTTAATACTGTTATTGTGTTGCTTCTGAATGAAATACGCTCTCTTCTCTTCTCTTCTCTTCTCTTCTCTTCTCTTTCACTTCTCTTCTCTTCTCTTCTTCTCTTCTCTTCTCTTCTCTTCTCTTCCACACTATATTTCTCATCTCTCCCCCAGTTCTTTCTCCTCACGTCCAGATTGATTCTTCTCCGCTATGGTGAACGTTTCCTCGCCCCCTGATGGTTCAGGTATTGATGGTTAGAGGTAGGGGAAATGTAATGAAGAACCCCATGCTGATTTCTTCAGCTCTGCTTTCTCTCAGATGCTCTTTATTAAAGTCACATCTTCCAACTTCTCTGCAGATTCAGGAGATGATCTCCTGAAAAAGCCTGGTCTGCAAACTAGCTCTTCATGTCAAAAAATATCCTGAAAGGTCACAAGGACACGAACCCCAGACTGCATAACGAACACAGAAATCCAGTACTGTTTTCTTCCTTCTTCTTTTCCCCAAAGGTGAACCTTCATCATTTAAATCTGTAATTATGTAGTAGAGATACTAAAGAACATGTTCAGGTCTGTTTCAGATACTTAAACATTTAATGTGTGCCTTTTATCTACATTATCTATATCACTCATTTATCCAAGTTACTTTTGCATTTTACATAAAAGTCTTAATTATGACATAACTGCAGAAGATCTGATCTCCTGTTCACTATGGATGAAGCATCCAATCAGACATAAAATATTTTTTTACATGAAAAAAGCCTTAAGTTTCCAACAGGGTGATGAATGTTCACCATACGTTATGCACAGCGGTTCTTGCGGCAGGAGTCTTTTCTTTGTCTGTCTGACAGACTGCTAATGTTCCTGCCAAGGAGAGAAAAACAAGGTTAAAGCCAGAGATGTCTCCAAAAGTGGAGCAGGGCATTCATCGGAAATATTGGCAAAGCAGCCAAAAATTTGCAAGAAACTGAAAACACATTGAAAAGCAAACATGAGCTGGTGTGTAAATGTATAAAACAAGTGTTTCAGCACAGTTTCAGAGTTCCTGAGTTCCTGAGTTTAAAAGTCCACTAAAACCCAAACATAGCAGAAGGAACACCAGTGCTGGCAGCAAATTGATAAAAGGTGGACTGAGATAGCAAACTCATAAAAAGCCTTCAGGGAAATCAGTCGGCTGTGAGATCAGTGGTGTCTGATTCTGCAGAGAGAGAGAGAGAAAGAGAAAGAGAGAGAGAGAGAGAGAGAGAGAGAGAGAGAGAGAGAGAGAGAGAGAGAGAGATACTGCAGTGCAGTGACTCGGATCTCAAACCTTCACGCCTGTAAAAACGTGTTGGGTGAACTGCACCATGTTCATCCAAAGGTTTAGGGAACAGTAAGTGATTGTTGTGTAGAAGAACCAGTAAGACCTTTAAGGCTGCTGCTCTGAGGAAACAGCAAAAAAAACCCATCAGAGTGTTTTCTCTGCACTTTGTGCCTCTAGACCTCTGATCCTTGGCTTGTGGCTGATGTTCTGAAGTAAAGCCCAGAGGATTACTGTGGGAATAAATGTGCTTTCTGTTGGAGCTCGCCAGTGAGCCACAGCACTCAGGGCACTAATAGGTGCGATCGTCAGGCCTGTTCTTAAAGATGCATCCAAGGAACCATGGCACTTCCTGTTCCCCATTGGAAAGAGCTCATGAAGTTTAAACGAAGCAAATCTAAAGAAAACATAAGCTGAACATTTTTGCTAAATGACTCATCTGTGAAACACAGTGTGGAACTGAGCAGGAAGAAGTGTTTAGAAGCAAAATGAAATCATCTTTTATACTTTTTCAACATTAAATCCAAAAGCACTTTCTCTAAGAAGTTCATGTAGATACACAGAGCTTGTATCTGCCATTGTCTTGATTTACAGTTTATCTTCCTAATTGCAGACCGATGTACAGAATTTTACTCACAGGCAAACTGCAGGAACGCTTCCCGGCTCAGGATCGCTCCGATGCTGTTCTCGGCTCTGCACTGGTATTTCCCGAAATCTGTGGCCTGGCTGGCATTTATTATTATTAAGTTCCCATCATGTAAACGGTATCGTGGGTCCGCCTCAGTGTCCACATCGGTTCTGTTCATCATCCAGCTGTAAATGCAAAAGTGTTTATGACAAAAAAACAGCTGTAATAAAATACTGAAAAACTGATATTAACTGATATAAACTGATTTATTTAAAATAGTGTTTTTTTTCACTTGACTGATGCTAAACACTTCTCTACTGCTGGAAACTGAACAGTCTGAAAGGAAATGGTGCATTATACATTAGGAGGCTAGACAGTGATATTGATCTAAGTTATGAGACATGATTAAATTGTATCAGTGTCTGGCAGTTCAGTCAAATACCATAAAGTGAATCAATTATCCTGAGCAGCTTTTCTTTCATTCTACAGCCTGTGAATTATCCAACAGATCAACATCTCATCTCAAAAATATCAATCACTCACTAAAGCTCAACCACGTCCTGTCAAAACCAAACACAAAATGTTACATGCACCTGCAACCCCCCCCCACGCACGCTCAAGGCGAAGCGGCACCGGCAGACCTGGCAGAAAGCATGGAGAAGGATGAGTCCTCTCCAGCCTCCCCTGCTGGGCCCACAGACTCCTCACAGCCTGTGCTGTACGAGGAGCTCCTGGAGGTAGTGACACGGGCCGTGTCCAAGCGAGAAATAGCTTGGCCAAACGAGAAGCGGAAGCAGTGCACTCCCAGTAAGGTGTATTAGCGTTTTCTGCGCCCCACATCACAGCCTCCCTGCCAGGGACCACCATTTTTTTCCCAACCGCATTCCCGTTAGATGTACCTTCTCCCCATGAACATCGCTGTACACAAATGAAGTAGGGTTTAAGTAGTGTGGCTATGTAGATGCCCAGGGTTGAAGCGACACTAGCCAGCTATCTCTCTCTAGGTGCAGCATCACTTAAGGCCCCGGTATTGCCTAATAAGCCGTTGAGAGTCACCTCGGCGTTAGTAGGCAAAGCTTACGCGGCAGTAGGTCACGATGAGTGTGTTGCAGGCATACCAGACCGACCTACTGCGAGAGATGAATGAGGGTTTCAGCTCTGGGGCTGACGATATTAAGAAGTTGTGTCACGCAGCCGACCTAAACCGTTTGCCGTTCCATGTCAGCTTTAGTAGCCACAGAAAGGCATCTGTGGCTCACTCTGTCGGAGATTCCCCGGTAGCTACTTCTGGCCTGTTCAGCGACGCCTAATGTGCTTTAGGGCGCAGCCTCTCTCCAGCGGGTGTCTCCCTCCACCTCCGCCCGAAAGACCACTGTGGATGGAGGAGACCCGTCGCCTCTCAGGAAGCCTCAACGGCTGCAGGGCATTGCTACAGCCACTCTGGAAGGGTCAGAGACCAGCCTGTAAGAGTAAAAGAAATCCTGGCAGCTTGGGTGGGTCCTGCATACAATAAAGAGGGGTTACTCAATTCAATTTGCGTCCTCTCCTCCCCGGTGCAACGGGATGTGTCCCACCCTGGTGGGACCCAAGCAGGCTCTGGTCATGGAACAGGAAGTGTGCGTTTTCCTAAGGAAAGGGGCCATTGAGGTGGTACCTCCCTTAGGCAGAGAGTCAGGCTTTTACAGCAAGTACTTCGTTGTACTGTAGAAGGATGAAGGGTTATGGCCGATCCTAGATCTGCGCTCCTTGAACCGCTCACTCGTGAGGCTCAGGTTCAGGATGCTCACCCTCGAAGAGGTCGTGTCTCAGATTAAGTCCTCGGACTGGTTTTTTCACGATAGATCTACTTCCACATAGCCACCTTTCCCGATCACAGGAGGTTCCTGAGGGGCCAAGCTTACCAATATCGGGTCCTTCCGTTAGGCCTAGCACTCTCTCCTCGCACCTTCACAAAGTGTATGAATGCAGCTCTAGCCCCGCTAAGGCTACAGGGCATTTGCATTCTAAACTATATCAACAACTGGGTGATATTAGCTCTATCAGAGCATCAGGCGGTCCGACATTAAGATTTTGTTCTCGCCTGCATGAAGGAGCTGGGGTTAAGACCTTTCTCCAGTACAGAGAACCATCTTCTTGGGCGTGGTGTGGGACTCGAACGTGATGCAGGCACAACTGTCTCCCTTCCGGATCTAAGCTATCCTCAGAGCAGTCAGGAGAGTAAGAGAAGGCCATTCACTCACTGTGAATCAGTTCCAGAGGCTGATGGGTCTCATGGCGGCAGTGTCCAATGTGATCCCACTTGGCCTCCTTCATATGAGACACCTCCAGTGGTGGTTTAGAGACAGAGGGTTCTCCCGAAAGGGCAGTCCACACCTTATAATCAAGGTATCACGGCAAGCACTTCGAGCCTTAGAAATGTGGAAAGAACCTACGTTCCTGTCTCAAGGCCCCATCCTGGGAACTCCTTGTCATCACGTAATGTTAACGATGGATGCATACCTCATGGGGTAGGGAGCGGTCATGAGTGGCCACTCCGTCCAAGGTCTATAGAACAAGCTACATCTCTCATAGCACATAAACTGCCTGGAGATAATGGCTGTGTTTTTGGCTCTAAAACACTTCCTCTGAGACCTTAGAGATCACCATGTGCTGGTCCGTACAGACAACACATTGGTGGTCTTGTACATCAACCACCAGGGGTGTCTCTGATCTCGCCCCCTGTACAGGCTGGCATAGCAGATCCTCCTGTAAACCTACGGAAAGCTCCTCTCATTGAGAGGAGTTTATATCCCAGGTCATCTTAATTGGAGAGCAGACGCCCTTTCAAGGCAAAGGCCGAGGCCTGGGAAGTGGCGGCTCCACCCCAAGGTGGTGGAGCAGATATGGCAGAGATTTTACAGAGCCCAGGTGGATCTGTTTGCAACACAGTAGACTTCGCACTGTCCCCTCTGGTTCTTTCTCTCTTACCCATGGTGCCGACATGGCCGAGGCTATGCCTGAACGCCTTTCCCCCTATAGCGCTGCTCCCGGGAGTTCTGGAGAGAGTTTGCCGGGAAGAAGCCCGTCTCCTTCTGGTGGCACCTCGTTGGATGGGCAGACCATGGTTCACGGACCTGGCGTATTGTACCCCACCCGTGTGCACTGGACACGTATCTCCACAGGATGAGTCAGTGGAGAAAGCAGCTGTTTGTCTGCTATGGCCCTTATAGAAAAGGTTTTCCTGCCAATAAGCAGACTCTCAGTAGGTGGATAGTGGATGCCATTTCTTATGCAATTTCTCATCACTGATGAGTCCCCTGGTCTTCCAACTCTGTTTGGAGTCAAGGCTCACTTCACCCAGAGTATGGTGGCCTCTACGGCCTGTTCCGCTGTAGTACCACTCCAGGACATCTGCAACGCTGCGAGCTGGTCACCCCACTGACCTTTGTCAGGTTTTATGACCTCGACATCAGAGCCACTCCCGGCACTCCTAGGCAGGGACTGGTCACTATGCCATGATTGGACATTCATTCCCAAAGCATTGTGACACGGCTTGAGTTCCTGAAAGGGGAACGTCTCTAGGTTACATATTGGTAACCCTAGTTCCCTGAGGGAACAGGAAGCTGCGTCGACATGCCACACTCCCTGCATCCCTGCGGCACTTACCTTCTCTTTTTTTAGAGACTAGCGTTGCGCCACTGCTCGTGAATTTTGTAGCTTCCTGGTTTGTGACATCGCCCCGCCGGTGATGGTTATTCCTTTCATTACACCAAAATTCGATTGGAGTATTGTTTTTATATGTTCTGGAATAACTTTCTCCAAATATGGCTGGAAAAATATAGCGTTACAACACATATGAGACCACACACTAAAAAAATAAAACAGTTAAAGAGGCGGAATCTACACTCTATAGGCAGTCAGTTCTGCACCACCTATCATTTCAAAACTTTTATTTCCAGTCAGTAGCATTATGGAAACTAAAAGGAAAATGTAGCCAATGAGTGCAGGATTCTAACGATATATAGGAGGATTTTATTCCCCACATGTGCGAGTTCTTAGTTTTATGACTCTTTAGAAACTCTCAGTGGTCAAACAGAGGAACCTATGCACACAAACCAGGAAGTGATGCAGCTATCAGTTCTATACAAACAGCTGTTCATTCTAACTGGACTTTGTTTACAGAAAAAGAAAACAAAGAAAAAAAATTCCAAAAAAGTTGTTTTATCAGAGATTTGGAAAATATTATTGGGGAGGAGTAGCAACTGATACTTGGAAGATGGAAAATCTGCATGTGTGTGTGTGTGTATTGTTGGGATTGGAATGGACGGACATCATTATGAATGGCCATGACTGTGAAACAAGGAGGGAGCACCCACGAGCCCCTCTTCCCCCGCTCCCTCCAACCCCACCATCTTGGTCCACCTTTAGGCAAGCCCTGGAGGCACGGAATTGGCTGCCTTCGTCGACTTATGGGCCGACACCGAGTTCAAGCAGCTACAAGTCCCCATGGAACCCCTGTCCAAATCGCTGCTAGTCAAAACCCTGGACGGCATCCCTTTAGACTGGGCCACTCACAACTCCAAGCCTCCACTCATGTCATTGGGGAAATGACAGAAGTGGCCTTCCTTCCTGGTCATCTCCTTGCCTCAAGCCCCAGCTCCCTGCCTCGCCTCTTAGACTCGGCTCTCCTCACGCTCTGCACACACATTTTTGGCGTGGCTCTCCCTGCTCCCGGCACTCACTTGGGTTCTAGACCTGAATAACTGACAAATATCTCTTTGAGCAATATCAACTTTGAATGATTACAATAAAGCTCAAAGTTTCAAATATCTTTAAATTGTGTATGTGGCCTACTTCTTTTAGGAACTGTTAACATGTAAATGTAGGTAGGGCATTTTTAGCTTTCTTTCCTTCGGCTTCTCCCGTTAGGGGTCGCCACAGAGGATCCTCCGCATGTTTGATTTGGCACATGTTTTTACACTGGATGCCCTTCCTAACTCAACCCTCCCCATTTATCCGGGTTTGGGACTGGCACTAAGAGTGGCTGGGGTTGGTTAGGTAGGGCATTTTTAGCTGTGAGTATAAAAAGCTGTGACAAAGGCTAATAGGTTAACCCTTATCATTATTCCATTTTAAAATAATATATAAATGTGATTTATATTTGAGTATAATCACATCATCTCAGTGTTAATGAGGTGATGATATCTGCACCTGTATGTAACAGGAGGATTTCCTTTTGCTTCACAGTTCAGTATAACTCTCTTATCGTCTGAGTCGAGAGAGATGACGGCGTGGTCCGGCTCCTGGATAAACACCGGCCCGAATTCTTCACTTTCTACAGAAAGAGCACAAAAACAATTTTGTACTAATTACTTAAATATCACACATATTATCATCCATACGTCTATTAAGACAGAGGAAAGACATCACACTTTCACAAGACACCAGAAATGTGTACAAGTGAAATCCTGCTAGTTTTTTATTTTGTTTTTATTTACATGTTTTTAGTTATAAAACAAATCAGCATTTAATTACCATTATTACATTCGATTAACATTTAGCCACACCCACAAATATAAATAAAAGATCAATCTTCAATAAAACAGCTTAACCAAATGCAGTGTGACTTACTGTATACACATACACTCACACACACACACACACACACACACCACCTCATTTTATAGGGTGCCAATACTTATAACCATGATGAATGGCTTTGTATTTAGTTTAAAGATTATTTTTATGTTTCTTTTGTAAAAGAGTCAATAAACTGTGTAACTACAGTAAACAATATCAAATTTCAATAAATAAGTAAATTAAAGAGCTTCATTATTAAATCCCAAAAATTCAGCAAAACAGAGAAAAGAAAAATGATCGTAGTTCAGGATGAGGAAAAGCTCACTGAGAAAATCCTCTACAGTGTGTATAAACCTGCTGGAGTAAGCACATCTGGATTTAGCACATCTGGAGTTAAAAAGTCTAATGTAAATGCATCTGGAGTAAACACATCTGGTCTCAGTGCTGAGATTTTGATTATAAATTTCATACAGAATCCCTCAGGTGTTCTGAAAGCCTGAGGCCAGTGTGCAGGAAACACTGATGCAGATATTCTGAGCTTATCCTTTCAGCTTCTACTGACCAGAAGAGAAAATCAGGAAATAAACAGAACTGCAGTAATCAGAGAAGAGAGAGAGAGAGAGAGAGAGAGAGAGAGAGAGAGAGAGAGAGAGAGAGAGAGAGAGAGAGAGAGAGAGAGCGAGAGCGTTTATTTAGTTATTTATTCCAGAAATCGTAGATACTCTGTGTGTGTGTGTGTGTGTGTGTGTGTGTGTGTGTGTGTGTGTGTGTGTGTGTGTGTATATGAGTGTGTGTCTGTGTGTATGTGTGTTTGTGGTGTTTAAATCTAGACCTACATGTCTAATGAATCTTCTTCACCAGTTCCTTTTCCACCTTCTCATCATCCTCTAACACACACTGAACCTTTAGACTAAAGCTTATAGAACATTTCCCAAACCATCAAAACAACACTGAGAGAGGGATTTGCGACGGAGGTGTAGGAAGATGAATAAAGTAAAATAAAGAGGTAAGATGTTCTCCAAGTGAACTGCCGCATCAGGAATGAGTGTTTTTTAATAGAAAATAAAAGAACATTAAATGAATCAGATGTTCTTCAGGCTCTGAGCAGGTAGGAGAAAAGGATGAAAAGCCGGAACAGTTATTGTTAGCCATGTTTACGCCTGAAGGAGTGATGAAGGAAACGACACAGCGTTTGATTTTGCTTGCTAAGCGCCTCGCGTACATGATCAATTTCTTGCAATTACTGCTTTTGTTTGCTAAGCACCGCTAAACAAAATGAGATTTCCAGTGAGTGGATGCGCATCTCTTCACTCGAACCTCGGAAAGTGAACTCGGCACTCGTTCTGACATTTTCAAGTTTATGAGCATGTCACTTGTGTTTACTCTCTCACTATCACTCTCTCACTCTATTACTATCACTCTCTCACTAACACTCTCTCACTAACACTCTCTCACCTCTCACTATCACCTCTCACCTCTCTCACTAACACTCTCACTCTATTACTAACACTCTCTCTCTCTCACTAACACCTCTCACCTCTCACCAACACTCTCACTCTATTACTAACACCTCTCACTCTCTCACTAACACCTCACTCTATTACTAACACTCTCTCACCTCTCACTAACACTTTCTCACCTCTCACTATCACCACCTCTCACTAACACTCTCTCACCATCACCTCTCACCTATTACTATCACTTTCTCACCTCTCACTAACACTCTCTCACCATCACTCTTTCACTATCTCTTGCACCATCACCTCTCACCCTATCACCATCACACTCTCACATCACTCTCTCATTGTTGCTTTCTCACCTCTCACCATCACTCTTTTCTTTCGCTATCATTCTCTCACTCTCTCACTATCACTCTCTCACTCTATTACTATCACTCTCTCACCAACACCCCTCACCTCTCACCATCACTCTCTCACCTCACTCTCACTCTCACTCTATTACTATCACTTTCTCACCTCTCACCAACACTCTCTCACTATCACTCTTTCACTAACTCACTCTTGCACTATCACTCTCTCACTCTCACATCACTCTCTCATTGTCGCTTTCTCACTCTCTCACCATCACTCTTTTCTTTCGCTATCATTCTCTCACTCTCTCACTATCACTCTTTCACTATCACTCTCTCAGTCCACACTTACAATTTTTACTCTGATGTTTTATGATAGACATTCAGTTTATCTTTAGGTTATCTGTTTGCTTTGTTTAGAACTTTGCTAAATAATTTTTTAACAAACATAAAAATTGCAATAAAATCATGGATTCATGAAGAAACCTAAACAAAAGACCAGTATAATATTTTCTGACACATTGATCTCCTCTCCTCGTTCAGCCTCATGCCTCTGAGATATAAGACGTAAAATCCCTCATTCCGCTTGGCCGGGATTCTATTCAACTTCCAGTCACACAAATCACATTGCCAAAATCTGCTTCTGCGTTCTGCATATCAAAGCAGCTTCATGGTACAAAGCTAAATATCGAGCTCGCGTTTCTTACTTATCACAAATGTTTAATATCATTAATACTATTATTATTATTATTATTATTATTATTATTATTATTATTATTATCATTATTATTATGATTTAGAGCTCTTTTATAGAACGAATAATAGAAACAGCTCACAGAGAAGTTGCTTTGAAGTCATGCTGCTTTTTGACGACTTGCTTCATCCTGAAGGATTTCACAGCAACTGTTACTGTATTTATAACTGTTACTGTGTTTATAACTGTTAGTGTATTTATAACTGTTAGTGTATTTATAACTGTTACTGTGTTTATAACTGTTAGTGTATTTATAACTGTTACTGTATTTATAACAGTTACTGTATTTATAACTGTTACTGTATTTATAACTGTTAGTGTATGTATAACTGTTAGTGTGATTTTTGTCTTCTCCTTATGAGAGTAAAATAATGCCATGAAACGTCAAGTGTAAAGACACATTAACACATTGTGCAGTGTGTAGTGTACTTTACGGTGTGTGTGTGTGTGTGTGTGTGTGTGTGTGTGTGTGTGTGTGTCGCTCTGATTGAGTGATATCCTGCAGCACAGAGGGTTAACACAATGACATTTCTGTCGTTCATCATTTTGCCCCAGTGAGCAATAAATAATTCATACAACAAGGCACTGGGATAATTTAGCTGCAAGTCTGAGAAATACGTGTGGAATTCATTATTTATTATTGCAGTGTGATCCTGTGGAAACAGCTTGGTGTTAATGGTTTCGGAGTTTAGACTGAGAAATGGTCTCCTTCCACAGATTTGATCAGAAGAGCAGAAACTGTACAAATAAAGCCTGATATATTTCCTACAACTTCTGATCTGCAGCACTTCTGTGTTCGTTCTGCATTGACACTGAAGTCCACTCTGCAGCTTGTTAGAAAACCCTTCATCTGTGTTAAACACTAAGCTGACAGAAGCTCACACTGATGATCTGTGAGGAACTGTTGCATGAAAATCGCTGATTGCGGATGAAACCATGAGCCAAACCAAAATTTATGTCGAACACATCTGACCCAAAATACCAACAATCTTTCCTTCAGTAATGGCGTGTGCCAGTCAGGAGCAGCACGAGCCCATGGACTCACGTGAATCCAGCAGTACAGAAATGATTTCTTTGTAATGACAGCTGTCGTGTTGAAGCTCCATTCTGCTCCTGTGAAAATGAATATTTTTCTTTTTTCTAGACAAATGCATCCATCAGCCAGAATAGCGAACAGAGATGGGACTCAGGGAACTGAAAGTGTTCTGATGATCCCTCTTCAATTTCCTGCAGGCCGTGACCTCGGCCGACACACGGCACACACACTCGTGATGAATCAACCTGTTTTTTTTCACGAGGTCACTCTCACCATTACACTGACACCAGCCTGCTGCGATGACTCCATTACTACAGTTTCATACGGACACCTCGCGTCTGCTCTGTACGCAGAATTATTCCTGAGTTACGCTGAGAATGAACAGACTCATATGATAAAAGACTTAAAATAAGATGCAATGTCCAAGAGCAGATCAGAAGAAATAAAATCCAAACATCACACTGAAACATCACACTGCATTTTACGCACAGTGAGTGTTTAGTTCTGTCTAATGAGACAAAATTACACACCTGAGAACTATTTTATATTAAAATCTAATCTTGCTTAATCAATGGATTTAGTAAAGCAGTATGATGATGATGATGATGATGATGATGATCAAATCCCTAACTTGTTTGGGAAATACTGCAGTGGATTTGAGAGCCATGTTGGTAAAAGAATGAGAGTAAATATGATTTTTTTATACTGTATTAATTAATGCAGTTTCAGAATTTAGAGATAATATTATATACATACGGGAGAAAAGTGCTCGAGATGGTTTATATTGAAAATCAACACAAACTCTCACACAGCATGTTACTCAGATCACAATAAACAGTGTTAGAGAACATTTTTAGAATTGCACCAGTTTTTGATTTATAATTTTAATTATTATTTATCACAGGCATGTCCATCCAACACACACACACACACACACACACACACACACACACACATTAATGATACCTGGTGATGTGAGCAGTATGTTTATGGTGCAGGTTCAGGAGAGTTGGTGATAGAGATCTGCCACAGCATGGAGAGGAACCATGTTTAAGGAGAACTAAAATTAGAGGAACTTGGTGGTGTGCTGTAGTTTTCTTAATCTGGATGAAACACCAGGCCATTTTCAGGCACATCACTGCTCACTGTCAGAAGCTCAGCATTACATCTTATTGATCATGATGAATCATTAGGGAGTGAGATGTGATGTTTGGTTTCTCACCCTCACTGTGATCCTCCTGAAAGCTGAGAGCTGACAGACTCTGTCTGGAGAATGGAGTCCAGTCCTGCACAACAGAGCCATGGTCCTGCCTCAGCTTCGTCCTGGAGCTCAGAACTGAGGAGGAAGAGCTTTCTGACTTCATCCTCAACACGGCTGCATATGACACGGGTCGGCCTGCCACCGATCTCGCAGAAACTGCAACAAAAGAACAGATTCAGAGAAGGAGAAAAAGGAAGAGAGTTTAAGTGACCTTCATCATCTCGGGTTAGTTCAGTTCCAGCTGCATGGAATTGATTCGACTGAGACTCATCACTCAGAGAGAATTCGGTTTTTGATGATCGTTTCTCCTTCATGCCTCTGCATTATATTCAGCTTTTTTCAGCTTTCGTCCCTCATATCACAGCTCACACTGGAAACCTGCTGCATCAACCCTCTAAATGGTGGAACCCCAGTCCTCAATTCTACCCCAGTCCCTGAATCTGCCCCAGACCCCAAATTGGCCCCGACCCGAGATAGTGTGTGTGTGTGTGTGTGTTTCTGTGTGTGTATGCAAGAATGTGTGTGTGTGTGTGTGTGTGTGTGTGTGTGTGTGTATGTGTATGTGTGTGTGTGTTTCTGTGTGTGTATGCAAGAATGTGTGTGTGTGTGTGTGTGTGTGTGTGTGTGTGTGTGTGTGTGTGAGTATGAGTATGTCCTGACTGCCCTGCATTGTGTGTGAACATTAAGCAGCTCCTCAGTAAAGACACAACTATAAGCCACTGGTGAAATTTGACCTTCAGCTGCACTTTCAGCATAAAATCCTGAAAGAAAAAGTCTGATTACTGAAAACTGCTTTTCCTGGACTCATGTGTTTTTCCTCAGCATCTGTGTGGGAGTTTCTCTTCCCCAGAACACATCTCTCAGATAAAACCACAGACAAGAGTCTAGACAGCTCTCTCACCTGCTCTGACACCGACACACACAGATTTGTATGAGGAGAAGAGAATTACAGGCTGTGAGACGGATGACAGGAAGATGAAGGGATGATGTAGTGCTGTGGGGGATGGACAACTGAACAGACTGACAAGAAGAACAGGAAAGAAAGAAGGATAAAGAGCACATACTTACACACACACGCACACACACACACACACACACACACACAGCTCAGAATATACACGCCTAAATACTGACAAATAGATTCTGCATTTATACCAATAATTGTCTACGTTTCTGGAGCTTCTCTAAAGAACAGAATCAAGATTTAAATCTTGCAGCAGAAACTCCATGAAATATTAATGAAGGAGAACAAAGACACTTCACCTTTATACCTCCTGCATTCAGGCAAATGTCAGTAAATACAGCAATCATTTTCATAATAATCTCTCTCTCTCTCTCTCTCTCTCTCTCTCTCTCACACACACACACACACACACACACACATACAAACACACACACACACACACACACACAACCATTTACACACACACACAAACACACACACACACACACACATACACATACACATTTACACACACACACACATTTACACACACACACACACACATTTACACACACACACATACACTCACACACACACACACACACACACACACACACACACACACATTTACACACACACACAAGCTTACACACACACACACACACACACACACACACACACACACACACACACACACACACACACACACCCACACACAAGCTTACACCCACAGAAACTTACACACACATACACACAAACTAACACACACATAGACACACACTTACATACACACACACATACACACACGCATGCACAGTCACAGAGCAGGAACAAAGAATGAGAAACATTAATAAAGTTTACAAGTGTGTGTGATTTTAACAAAACCAGCAAGAACATTTTGACTACACAAACAACACAACACTACAATCACATCAGATCACATCCTGTGAAGTACACTCAAACATCAACACCACAGAGACAGACGACAGATACAGTACACAGACAGATGAAGAGACAGACACATGGATAGAAAGACAGACAGACAGATGGAGAGATAGAAAGAAAGAAAGCCATGCACTCTAACATGCAGTCAGACAGTCAGTCAGACAGACAGACAGACAGTCAGACAGACAGTCACAGACAGACACAGAGAGACAGCAGTGGTGGACAGTAAGGAAGTAAATGTAATGCGTTACTGTACTTAAGTATTTTTCTCGTCTGCGTCGAGCTCGCAGCATTCTTAAGGACTCCTCTCGTCCCGCCCATAGACTGTTTACTCTTCTGCCCTCCGGCAGGCGTTTCAGGTGCCTCCGGACCAGGACCAGCCGACTAAAGAACAGCTTTTTTTCTAGAGCTGTCTCTTTTGTGAACTCTGACACTCACTGATCCACTACCACATTTCCCCCCCACACCTCACACTTCGTTATTTCGCTAATGGACTGTCTACACAAAAACTTATGCTCACTGGGACACTGATCATTTCTCAACCCACACTTTGTTATTGCACGGACTGTTTACACAAACCTTTGCTCATTTGCACACTGCTCTTCTTTGTATTGCACCATTAACTTCTTACCATTGTATATATACCTGTTCTCTGTTCATAGTAATAGCAATATATTATGTTCACCGTTCACATGCTTATGTAAATCTCTGTGTATAGTAATAAGCATCTATATATTATGTTCTCAATACATACATAAATTAGGAATGCACCGAATATTCGGCCACCGAAAATATTCGGCCGAAAATGGCCCAAAAGTGCATTTTGCTAAAACAGTTTGTTGTGATGACGCAAACAGAAACCGCGGCCTGCACGTGCATGTCTAAAACCCATGTCTTTTTCCATTTGGGGAGATTTTTACCGTAACTTCACTACATTTCAGTCAAATCTTTCACTTTTTACTCAACTACATTTAGTGAAATCAGTCGTTTCTTTTTATTTACGAGGATAAAAACGTAACTGGTGAAACACGCAGCGAGTCACCAATCAGGATCGAGCGCACGCTCTGTTTTACACGTGTTCTGATCGGCGCCCGGTGCATCTACTGATCACCAACATACAGTTCAGCATCAGTTCAACATCAAGCAGAACATTTAGAGAGGAATAAATGATGAAGAAACTCCAGACTCAAACTCACCACAACACACGTGACCTCATTTACACGTTTTATTAAAGAAGGTTTTGTGCTCATGATCATTATAATAGAAATCAATCAGTGTTTGAGTCTTTAATATCATTCTATTAATAGATCAGTGTGCTGAGAGTCACATTCGAGTCTTTACACATAAACTGAGGTGATTAAGTAAAAAGTCTAGTAATAAAAATTATAATAGGAACATTATAATAAAGTAAATCAGTACTTTGGATATTTAAGTACATTGGAAGGCAAAAACATTTTTACTTTTACTCAAGTGAAAGTTTAAAGAGACACATTTACTTTTACTGGAGTCACATTTTACCTCATGATTCTCTACTTGAACTTAACTAAATGCTTTATGCACTTCATCCACCACAGAGAAAAGGACAAAAAAAAAAAACCCCAGATAGACAGACAGATGGATTAACATGTGGCTTTTACTGTCTCAGACTGTTTCTCTTTCTAGAGTTCTGTTCTGTTTCAGGTTTTAGATCTAATCTGTGCAAATGACAAAATATTTTTTCCACAGTTTAATAAACTGCTACATAAAACTGCACTGGCTTTTTTTTTTATCAGAGAAAATGTACATATAATTGACTCTGAATGTTACGTATTGTTCTTTACTGTAAAGCATCCTTGAGCTTGGAAAAAGCACTATATAAATACACCTATTATTATATTTTTTCTGTTTTTATTATAATTATTAAGACAGTCTTGCTCAGTGGGCAAACTCATTTTGTCATTTAGCCAAGAAATCTCCACCACATTGCTGCAGTGAGCCACTGAGGAAATGTGAGCGTTATAAATCCTGACTCTGGAACGTTTCTTCATGCCAACACCATCATGTCCCTCAGTACCTCAAATTAATTACACTTACAGAAACAGGTGCAGCCATCATGGGACCTGAAGTGGAGCGACATGATTAACCATCACATGAAAAATTAATGAAGATCTCCAGAGATTATATTGACTGAGGCTGAACATTTATTCAATAGCATTAGCAATGCAGGAATCCATACATCACGCATAAAGCCTCCTCACAGGATTTACTACAAACCCCTTAAGGCTTTTCATGTAGCCAGAAATTAGAAGAGCTATGTGTGTACCTGCTCGGCCATGTCACACCAACAATCTCCATGCAGATTGAAAGCCTGAACTGACCTTCAGTGGCTGAAATGTGGTCAAGGTTGGGTTTGGACAGAGCAGTTAGGTAGGTGATGAAACCACCTGTCTTAAACCAAACGTCATCTCTTACTGAGGAGCTCTGAGTGTGTGAGCTGCATGATAATCTTATTGCCTGGGTGTACTGAGATCTGCATGCTTTGCCCTTGGTAAAAATGGTTTCATGCATGACTTTAACCACATCAAACATCTACATTCCATCTCAGCTACATCCACTTCCACATTCCATCTCACCTACATCCAGATATACATTCCATCCCAGCTACATCTAAGAGACATGAGTGGATTTTAAATAATTTTACAGCTGCAGCATGAAAACAGGAAGTGACGCTACAGTGCAAATGATGTGTCTCTGCTCACTCAGCAGACTGCCTTCATTAACACACCCAGCTCACAGAAACCAACAATCATCTTCATACAGACTCAATAACCATGCTATGAAAAATTACACCTGAACAAACTACACCTAAACAAAATGACACTGTAATAAACTACACCTGAACAAACTACACTGTAATAAACTACACCCAAACAAATTACAATGTAATTAATTGCACTTGAACAAACTACATTATAACAAATTACACCTGAATAAACGCCACCTGACCATACTACACTGTAATAAACTACACCTAAACAAATCTACACTGTAATAAACTCCACCTGAACAAACTACAATGTAATAAACTACACCTGAACAAACTACACTGCATTAAAATACACACAAACAAACTAAACCTGGACAAACTACACAGTAACAAACAATACTATAACAAACTACACATGAACATAAAAATAAACACACTCAAACAAACCACACTGGATCCATTTCCATACCATGATCTCAACATCAGCTTCATCAGAGCTGATCGTCCTGATTTAATCGGCTGAATCTCCAGAGCGTCAAGTGGAGTCACTGATTGTTACCACAGAAACAAATTCATCACTTCAAAAGATGCTTTATATGTATATATGACAGGAAACGAACATGATGTTCTCTGCCACTGAAGCTAATACACAATAATATTTAGTATGTGATGAATTCTGAGATGCTTTTCAGCTCACCACAGATGTACAGGGTGTTTATCTGAGTTTCTGTAGCCACTCTGTCAGTTTAAACAAAACTGTTCTCCTCTGAACTCTCTCAACAAGAAGTTGTTTCTGTCTGCAGACATCTCTCCATTCTGTGTAAACTCTGGAGACTGTTGTGTGTGAAAATCCCAGCAGGAGATCAGCAGTTACAGAAACACACACCAGACCATCTGCCACCAACAACCAGGCCATTGTCAGAATGAATGAGATCTTTTAATTTCCACATTCTGGTGTTTCATGTGAACATCACCTAAAGCTGCTGGAACATATCTACTACTATCTATCTACTTCTAGAATAAAAGCTAATTTGGTGAGGAAGAGAAGGCAGGGAGATGCAGAAATGGAGGTGTCACATTTCTGAATTATTTTCCTCAGCAACATCTCAGCTTGAGAAATCTCGACTCGGTCACATGACTGAAACATGCAAATCTAAAATCAGTGAGAGAAACGTGTGCGATGTCAAAACTGTTAAAGCTTCTCCAGATCGTAAACACTGACATCTCAGTTTCCTCTTAATGACTGCAAAGCATTCGGTTCACTTTTATCACTCAGCATTCTGCTGCTGCAAATGAGCTAATTGATGCAATAATTCAGCTAAACATCCGTTTAGATGTGAAGTAATCAACCTCCCATGACTGTGTGCACTTAACGAAGAGAGTCTGAGGTGTGTGTCAGCCATACTTTTTCTGCCTCTACCAGCTCAGAGAGAGAAGGACGGAGTGGAAATTAATTTGAATAATGATCTAATAAAGTCCATTTGGGATTTTATCTCATCCATAAGAGCTGTAATGAATCTTAATTTGCTGTAGAGGACGTGTGGATGTGTGGCAGATTGCACAACCATGAGGTAAAATACCACCCTGACATAACACACATGACATACAGTTCACCTGACATATAATGAACATGACATAACATCTCCTTTACATAATGACCACCACATAACATCATGGATTACAGTGCACATGAGAAATGGGTGTGTCTTTGCTATATTTATAAATATATATATACTAAATTCACTCTAAGTCACGCCCACTCTCTGCTGATTTTACACAAAATTAGAGTAACACCAATCACCTCCAACTTCTTCCAAATACCCAAAACCTCCAAATCCCCATAAATCTCAACATACTGACAGCTTTGTGTTACATTTTTATTTCTCAGTTTATAGAAGAGAAAGTTTGAGGTAGTGACAGAATGGATTCAGACTCAAATCCCAGAAATGCTCCATTAATTATATAAATGCTAATACTCCTTTACATTACACACCTCCACATGGAGAACTAATCCCACCTGAACAGGGCGAAAGAATGAAAATTCAGTCTCAGAGATCACGACCTTGCAGAGCAAACAGAAATCAAAATTGCTCACAATGGCACTGAGGAGACGTCTGAGGATCTTCAGGTCATACTGCAGAAAATACACGTCTTTTCACAGGAAAAAGAAGAAAAGCTGCGAGAGTCACAAATATTCATCCACATGTTTCTGAAGTTCAGCCAGTGATGGAGAAGATCTGATCAATATTTCACCAAAAGTGTCATGCTGAGACTCAAAGCTAATTTTTAAACATGATGAAAAATTAAAGGAAGTCAACGAAGATTTTTATTAACTGTTAATTAAATGCATTCTCCTACCGATAAAAGACAGGAGGTGGAGCTGGAGGTAGCAGAGCTGAAGATGTTGAGATGTTCATTGGGAGTGACGACGATGGACAGGATTAGAAATGAGTTTATTAGAGGGACAGCGCATGTAGGACGTTTTGGAGACAAGGTGAGGGAGGTGAGATTGAGATGGTTTGGACATGTGCAGAGGAGGAACATGGGGTATATCAGTAGGAGAATGCTGAGGATGGAGACACCAGGAAGGAGGAAAAGAGGAAGACCAAGGAGAAGGTTTATGGATGTGGTGAGTGAAGACATGCAGGTAGTTGGTGTAAAAGAGGCAGATGTAGAGGAAAGGGGGTATGGACACGGATGATTCGCTGTGGCCCCCCCCAATGGGAGAAGCCGAAAAGAAGAAGAAGAAGAAGAATACTAAGTATTGAATACTGTGTCAGAGGTGGTGACTGGCAGGACCCAAATGCAGGCAGATCTAAGATTTCTGTCTTTAATGAGGCCAAGGAGCGAAACTAAATTCCCCACTGTCCAAGAATATATGAACACCTCGAAAACGTAAACAGAGTCCGAGGACAGAAAACAAGGCTGCTGTCAGAGTCCAGCAAAAAGCGAGAATCCAAAAGAACAGAGAGATAAAAAAAACTAAAGTAAAGAAGTGTGTGTTAGCATTTGGGACATAGTATGAGGTGTGTGTGTGTGTGTGTGTGTGTGTGTGTGTGTGTGTGTGTGTGTGTGTGTGTGTGTGGAGGAGTGTGTAAGCAGTTGGCACATGGTTTGCAGGAGGTGTATGCGTAGAGAAGTGTGTGTTAGTGGTTAGAACATGGTCTGAGGGTATTGTGTGTGTGTATATGTGTGTGTGTGTATGTGTGTGTGTGTGAGTGTAGAGAAGTGTGCTTAAGCAGTTGGGACACCGTGTGCAGTGGTGTGTGTGAGTGTAGAGTAATGTGTGTTAGTGGTTGTGACATTGTATGAGGTGGTGAGTGTGTGTGTGTGTGTGTGTGTGTGTGTGTGTGTGTGTGTGTGTGTGTGTGTGTGTGTGGAGGAGTGTGTGTAAGCAGTTGGCACATGGTTTGCAGGAGGTGTATGCGTAGAGAAGTGTGTGTTAGTGGTTAGAACATGGTCTGAGGTATTGTGTGTGTGTATATGTGTGTGTGTGTGTGTATGTGTGTGTGTGTGAGTGTAGAGAAGTGTGCTTAAGCAGTTGGGACACCGTGTAGTGGTGTGTGTGAGTGTAGAGTAATGTGTGTTAGTGGTTGTGACATTGTATGAGGTGGTGAGTGTGTGTGGGTGTGTGTGATTGTAGAGAATTGTGTGTTAGCGGTTGAGACACTGTGTGTGTGTGTGTGTGTGTGTGTGTGTGTGTGTGTGTGTGTGTGTAGAGGAGTGTTGGCACAGGGGTGCAGAGCTGTCGCCAGGAGACACCGGTCACTACACCAGTGCGAGGGGATGGGGAGACGGGACAAGGAAAGTTCAGAAAGATTTATTGGTAGACGAAATAGAATCAGACAGTGAAGACGAAATGTCATACTCAGTTTTTAACTCAGAACCGTCAAATGTGATTTACAGTGATGAAGACACGAGTTTTTAAGAACCACCAAGTGCAAAAAAATGTATCAGTAGAAGAGTTTTTCTCAAACCGGAAACAGTTTATTCATGAAATAAAGAGGAGAAAAAGAGAAGGAGCTTTAACTGATCAAGAAATTTTTAGACTGAAGCTGATAACGAAGGTCAACAGGGAAAACTCAGATGAAGACTGTTAGAGTGTGTGGTGTGTTTTACTTTGAGTTTTTTACCATATGTTTGGTTTACTTTTATTTCATTTAAATGAACAGGATCCACATTGCGAGTTTTAATATAAATGGAACAGAGAACATTAGCTTTTTTCCCATGGATCCTGTTCAATGAAATGAAACAAAAGTAAACCAAACAAATGGTAAAAAACTGAGCCTAAAAAATGTGCTAATGTAATAATAATTATATAATATAAATATAATAATGAGTTAATATGAGCTCATTAAGCAGAAACGTGTTACTGTTGTTATGCTGCAGGAGACCCACAGCGACAGCAGGAACGCTGCTGACTGGGTGAAGGAGTGGGACGTGTTGGTGATTTTAAGCCACAACACGTCACTTAGTCGTGGTGTTGCCCTGCTTTTTAATCGCAATTTTATTCCTGTTTCTTACACGGTAGAGGAAATTTTAAAACAGGAGGCTTTTAAAAGTGAGCACTTTTGATGAGAATGAGGTTTTAGTGTTTCTGTGTGGACGCTCCCACCAGTGCAGTGAATCAAGTTTTTACACAAACTTAATAATGTTGTTATGAATTTTGGGAGGTGATTTTAATTGTACAGAAGATTTTATGGATTTAAGCATCAACTGACTTTTTTTACAAAGTGTTTTATTTTTCCAGTAGGCATCTCAGACCACTGCATGGTTCAGTGTACCATCACTAAAAAGAATATAAAACCTAGGAGCAGCTACTGGCATTTTAATACTGCATTTTTAGAAGATGCTAATTTTAGAGAGTTTTATATTTTTTATGGAATTGTTTTAAACTGGAGAGGCAGCTTTTTTCCCTACAGCAATGGTGGGATCACAAGAGACATGGCAAGATCTGGAGATACAGACAGTGGAACTCCAATGTTTGGAGGTCACAGGAAATCGAGGGCATATTCAAGCCCTCAAAAAGAAAAAAGGCCAAAATGAATGACCTGTTGGACACTACAGCACAGGAGGCGCTGGTCTGCTCACGCTTTAAAAGCATCACTGAGATGGATGCTCCTTCTAAGTTCTTCTTCAGTTTACAACAAAAGAATAGACAGAAAAGCTTGTATCTGTGCGAACTGAATCAGGGGATCTCGTGTCAGAGCCTTCTGAAATTCACAAGCAGACAGTCAGCTTCTATTCGAGGCTGTAAACCAATGAGAGGTCAGGGGCACAGGAGGTGAAGGAGATCTTCCTCAAAGACCTGCCTAAGCTCACAGAGTCAGTGACCAGAGAGTTGGACAGGAAGCTGACACTGTCTGAGCTATAGGAGGCTCTCCAAGGCATGGAGAACAGGCACCAGGTATATAGATGGTCAATATGTGCTCCTACAGGGACAGTGTGAAAGGTGGTCAGCTCCCATCCAGCTGCAGGAGAGCCGTTCAAAAAAAGAGAGACCTGACCCACCGGTGCCCAGTGTCAATACTGTGCCCTGACTGCAAGCTAATGTCAAAAGCATTAGCATAGAGACTGATGAAGTTGATAGAGCAGATCATTAACCATGACCAGACTTACTGTGTGCCTGGTAGGTCGATATTTGATATCTAATTTGTGACATTTTGGACGTCTCCAGGCTATTGGGCTTAAAGACTGGTCTGATTTTCTCAGACCAGGAAAAGGCTTTTGACTGGGTTAAACATGAATACTCATGGAAGGTGCTGGAAAGCTTTGGGTTTAACCCTGGTTTCATAGCCATGATCAGGGTGCTGTACAGTGAAATTGAGAGTGTAGGTGTAGTGAAGGTTATGGTGGTTTATGTGCTGCTTTTAGAGTGTACAGATCAGCAGCCAGTGGACTTTTACACATGGTGGGAGGACTGGGACTGGACAAAACTTTTTTTGGATAACCAGTTTTTACAGTGGACTTTTTAAAATATGGACTTCTTTAAAAAAGGATTAAGTGCTGTGGAACACTACACTGGCTGCTGGACGAGCCCCTTATTTATCTGGATGTCTCTCTGGTGTGACCACCACCACACTGTCCAGAGCTTTGATCTTGATGATATGAAACCAGAGTGGAGATACTGTACAAACCACCGTTAACCAAAAAATCTGCCGAGCTCCAGTGGAGGCTTTTACACTGCATCATCTCTGTGAACTCTTTTATTTTAAACCCTAATGTTCTACAGGACTCTGTTCTGTTCACAGAGAGAAACTGTTTTTCACACTTTTACTCACTGCTCCAGGTTACAGTTTGTCAGGGTTAGGGTTAGGGTTAGGGCGTTCACGACGCGGAAGCGGAAGTAACTCAATCATCGTTTATTAAACACAAAACACATACGAGTCATGAGAGCCACCATTGGCGAGTTATCCGCTCGGGACGAGTAATCCAACATGAAAAGCGATGTCCGGAAAACGAAAGTAAAAAGGCTGGTTGTACGGGATCCAGGCAATCACCAGCATGACCTTCAATTACCGACAGCCTGTGACTCGAGAACGTGGGTTTATATAGTCCTCTCCTAAACGAGCCACGGCTGTCGGGAATCAAATTATTTCACATGACGTGTCAACTAAAGGATTAAAAAACAAACAAAAAAAAGTCTCTCTCCCACTCTCTCTTTTCTTCCTATCCTGTAAGTGATTGTTTTACTTCCTGCTTCAGCATCACTTACTGTAGGTAACTGCAATGTAAAATAAATGACACCTCCTGTTCATATGTGTGTGTGTGTGTGTGTGTGTGTGTGTGTGTGTGTGTGTGTGTGTGTGTGTGTGTGTGTAGAGCATTTGAACTGCAAATATGCATTACACTCATTAAAGTGTAATGTGTACTGTAATTTCCGAACTATTAAGCGCACTCATATATAAGCCGCACACACTGAATTTGACAAATATTTTTATTTTGAACATAAATAAGCCGCACCTGTCTATAAGCCTACACTAATGTACTTTACACAGGCTTTAACAAAAGACACGTTACACACGGTGTAACGGGTGAAATATGTTGCGCTTCCTTTAGGAGCATAGCGGTATTTTGGGAAAAGACCGGCACAGCATTTTTTCCAGTATTACTGCATGTGTTCAGGACGAGGATTATGTCCTTATTATTTTCTGATGCTCATTTCTAAGTTTCTTTGACTAAAAAAGTAGTGGCTTATAGTCTGAAAAATAAGGTAAGTGTTATATGCACATAAAGGAATTATATTTTAAGAATGACAGTAAGTTGATTAACATTGTGAAGAATAAATAATTATTCCTGAATCTGCTGTGACTCTGGAAAATCTCCATTTGAATGTAAAAGCTTGATTGAAGTCATCATAATTAATCAGCTGGATCACACTCGGCTTTTCACACTGAGATCTCTGATCCATTACGATCACCGCTGCACACGGGCTCTGCTGCTCACCACATCTGTTTGGTGTTGAACCAAAAAGCCTGCTGGCCAAATAATCAAAAGACGCTTAAATTGCCGTGACCTTGTGCACAGAAAGGGAGTGAAACAATTTCTCTCTTTCTCCTTATTTCCATTCCAATTCTGTTCCACAGTCTGATCAAAACGTCCTCCATTTTTCAGTTTGCAGCTCATTTGCCAAGTCTGTGTATGAGAGGAACAGGAATCTAAAACCAAAACACTCTCGGTCCTGACCTGCATCTCCAAAAATCTGTTTAACTGAAGCCAAACAAAAATGTTTCCTTTGCAGATCAAAAGCTTTGCCACTAAATAAATAACTGCAGCTCAGAATCCAAACCTCTCTGTTCATCCCTCAATCTTTTTATAAAAAACAAATAGAAATATTTATTTTAAGAAAAAGTCTCTGGTTCTCTGTGAGGGGAACCAAAAACCTCCTGCTGAGAAAAGAGAAGTTTTAGACGTGAAGAACTGAGTAACTGCAATGATTTTGGAAATTGAGTTCTTACATACTTCCATTTATTTATACACACATTTCCACACCTCAGCATCAATCCTCATGTGATGCACTCAGTTTAAATCATTCCTCATTACACTGTAAACATCCCTAAATAAATGTGTGAAATGTTCTTATAATCAATTATACAATAAAGACCCTTAAACATTTACAATCAAAAGGAAAAACCATGTTCTTCCAAACCATCAATCAGAGATGCAGAAATGATCATGCAGCAAACAGGCTCATAAACTCAGCTTTATCGTCTTCATTTACATTTCTTCATCACTGCTACTGTATTTGTTACTGTATACTGTATTATCTCCATCTTTAATCTCCATCTTCATCTCCATCTTTATCTGCATTTATCTCTGAGAGTTTAAAACACAGTTCTTCAGAAAGTTCTTCACTCCCATCACTATTCCACATGTTTTGTTGAAATGTCTAAAATAATTTCTATCACCACTCATCATCACCACCCCCATAATCACCAAGTAAAACAGGTAAAAAATAACTGCAGATTTATTGAAAATTCATCTCTGCTGCACTCATTTTTCTGGATCATCCCAAAGATGTTTTTACACTGTGATTGGACTTCAGGACAAACCACCCAGCAGTGTTGGGCAGTAACACATTATCAGTAACACGTTACTTTTGACAGTAACTAATACTGTAACGTGTTACTTTTAACTTTGTTACTGTTACTGTATGGTTTGTAACCCGTTACTTTTATAAATGAATGAATTTGCGCTGAAGTGTAGACTACAGTCTGACCTGTTTACAGCAGAGATGCATTGTAGGTTTGGTGGATGAACCACTGTAAACATGTAGAAGACGCACTGTGGGCGTGTCTCCGTTTATTCAGGTCTGTGCGGCAGTAATGGCGAGTCGAGGCGAGAGCAAGACGAGTTTCTCAAAGTGGAAATACGCTCATTATTTCACTTTAGTTGAGTATAAATACAAAAACTTTGTCAAATGTAAGCTGTGTCTTTCTGGTTCGAAGCTCGTATCTACTGCGATAAACAGCAACTCAATCTGTCGAAGCTTCTCCAGGACCTCCATGCCTGAGGAGCTAGAAGCTAGAAGCTATGCGCTAACCCGGTGTTCTGTTCTACATTGTAGATGGTTTTCATACTTCAGCTGTGAAAGGAACATGTTTAAGAGCTCAACACAACAGCAGAAGCCACTTTAGTGTTTGATTGTGAATCTATTATTCAGCTTGTTTTGTTCTTTATTTCAGAAATCCTTGTGATATATTCAGTGTCTGCTGCTCTGACTTTAATAAAATAGTGTTTAAAAATGACTTTGTGTTTAAGTCAGTTTTGTGTTTGTAGACAATAACGCATAAAAGGGCATTCATGGGAACATTAAAGAAGGTTTTTAAAAAAGGAACAATTCATAACCAATACACAGAAAACAATCTAGAAATATCAATCTTGGAAAGGTGGGTCTCCTACCTGTCAGAGCGCTGATGACAGACAGCAGAAGAAGTGGTTTCCATGGTGACCCCATACTTTTTTTAAAGGGGCACCGTTTAAAATACAGCTAATGAGTCTTCATTAAAGTGATGTCTAGAAGATAAAGAGAAAGAAATAGAGAGAGAGAGAGAGAGAGAGAGAGGTGTTAGTTTATAATGGAAGAAGGTGATAATTTCATGTACGTTTAATTTTCCATTTTTACATCATAAAAATCTTAATGTGTAATAAAAACTCCTTCCAGTTCACACACACACACACACACACACACACACACACACACACACACACACACATTGTGCTAGTGATGGCGTTTGGTGTCTGAGGATCAGGGTTTTGTCGGGACATGAACGAGTTTGTCTGAAATCCTGCTTCTCAGTGCAACACAGAATAAAATCATAATTTAGTGTAATTACAAACTGAAACCTCACCAGAAGCAGGTGCAGGAGAACATCCAGAACCTCACTGCACTATTCAATTAATCAATTTGTTATTGCAGATAATTTCACTTACAAAAATTTCCAAAAAACCTTTCCTTCCAAAAAAATAAAATGAAAATAAGCAGAAATATGAAAAATACATGCAATTATTGATTTTATTAAATGTTATCATGATAAATTAATTGCATTATATTTGAGTGTTAATGTTGTTCATCAGGGACAAACTTGCACTTATAAAGAACATAGTGTATTCATTTTTTTATCACCACATGCTGCCATTGTAAATAAGAACATGTTCTTAATGACTTCAAGTCAAGTCAAGTCAAGTGGCTTTTATTGTCATTTTTACTATACACAGTGGTACACAGTACACAGTAAAAACGAAACAACGTTCCTCCGGAACCCTGGTGCTACACAAAAACAACAAGACAACATAAAGTGCATCGAGTGCAGCCTGGTGCAAACAGTGCAAACAAAAGAACAGTACAGACAGACAGAGTGCAGACAGACAACACAAGACAAGACAAAAGACAAAAACCAAGTATAGCGCCGACTAGTAAACCTACTGTATACTTACATATACAGTACTGTGTGAGGTGAATGTAAAACTATACCCAGGAGAAAATACAAACAGAAAGAGCAATGTAGTGCAAAAAAACAGCAGCAAGGAGGTGCAAAGACAGCATGTAAACATTATACTGTAGTATAAAAGGTGCAAAACAGCATGTAAACATTGTACTGAATATAAACATTGTACTGAATATAGTATAAATAATAATAAATATATAAATGGTGATGGAGTGGATCGAGATGAGTGATGAATGTGTTTAGTCCAGGTTGTACAGTTCAGTTCAGTAACAGTAACACACAGTGAGTGTGTGTGTGTGTGTGCGTGTGTAAGTGAGTGTGTGTGAGTGTGTGTGAGTTCTGTTCAGTTCTGTGTGTTGAGAAGCCTGATGGCTTGTGGAAGAAACTGTTACACAGTCTTGTTGTGACGGCCCGAATGCTTCGGAACCGTTTCCCTGATGGTAGGAGGGTGAAGTATGTGTGTGACGGGTGTGTGTGATCGTCCACAATGCTGTGTGCTTTGCGGATGCAGCGTGTGGTGTAAATGTCCATGATAGAGGGGAGAGAGACTCCGATGATCTTCTCAGCTGTCCTCACTATCCTCTGTAGGGTCTTGCGATCCGAGACGGTGCAATTCCCAAACCAGGCAGTGATGCAGCTGCTCAGAATGCTCTCAATGGTCCCTCTGTAGAACATGGACAGGATGGGGGGAGGGAGGTGGGCTTTCCTCAGCCTTCTCAGAAAGTATAGACGCTGCTGGGCTTTCTTGGTGATGGAGCTGGTGTTAAGTGACCAGGTGAGGTAAAAATAAAGGTAAAACAAACAAATCTGTGTAAAGCTGCTCTGAGACAATGTTCATTATTAAAAGCTCAATACAAATACACATGAATTGAATTGAATCAAATTAATGCTGATTAAGATTTAGAGTGTGAGGAAATAAAATGTAATGAAATAATTTATCTAATTTCCTGTTAAAAGAAATCTTCAGCTTGGGTGTGAGGTGTGTATTTACTGAAAACCAGAAGAGAAGGAATTAATTACAGACTGATGTAAAGAATTCTGTTCTTCTTTAACACACTGAGGTCTGAAATGAAAGATTCATCTGTAGATAAAAAAACAAAAAAGTGATCAAATGTGAATTAACAGACTCATTCTGAGATTCTGCTCCGTGCGAACGTCTGTTCTCAATTTTAAACTATTCAGGAGCAAAGAAGTGAAAAAGAAACGAAAGAATGCAGTGTGATGGAGTTGAAAACACACAGCATCACATTGTTTCCTTTATAGACAGTGTGAGTTTTGGAGTGATATCTCCAGAGTCTGAAGATCAGAACGTCTCCACCTCACATCACTCATGTCTCCACCTCACATCATTCACATCTCCACCTCTCATCATTTATGTCTCCACCTCACATCACTCACGTCTCCACCTCACATTATTCACATCTCCACCTCACATCATTTATGTCTCCACCTCACATCACTCATGTCTCCACCTCACATCATTCACATCTCCACCTCACATCATTTATGTCTCCACCTCACATCACTCACGTCTTCACCTCACATCATTCATGTCTCCACCTCACATCACTCATGTCTCCACCTCACATCATTCACATCTCCACCTCACATCATTTATGTCTCCACCTCACATCACTCACGTCTTCACCTCACATCATTCATGTCTCCACCTCACATCACTCATGTCTCCACCTCACATCATTCACATCTCCACCTCACATCATTTATGTCTCCACCTCACATCACTCACGTCTCCACCTCACATCATTCACGTCTCCACCTCACATCATTTATGTCTCCACCTCACATCACTCGAGTCTCCACCTCACATCATTCACGTCTCCACCTCACATCATTCACGTCTCCACCTCACATCATTCACGTCTCCACCTCACATCATTCACATCTCCACCTCACATCATTTATGTCTCCAACTCACATCTCTCACGTCTTCACCTTACATTATTCACATCAGTGTAAACAGCATGAACTTTTCTTTCTTCAGTGCTTCATGAAACTGAACATCAGTTTGGACTCCTCAGTTCCCCATCAGTGAGATTAAAATTCTTAATGTCTGGTTCCAAATGAGTTCAGAACTTTTAAAAGATCTGCTCAGGATGTTAAAAGGAGAAAGAAAATCCACAGAATCGTGAAATGTTTCAGAATTTCTGGAGCATTTCTAAAAGCAGATGAATGACCCGTGTTTATTGGGTGGCTGATGTTTTCTCTGGGATTTCATCCACAGCAGACTGGAAATATTCAAGACTTCAGCAAAGTGAAAAATATCAAAAATCTCAGCTTCAATTCAATTCATGAGCTGTGAACTTCAATCCAGATCCACAGATCAGTTCTGCACAAAATCCATCAATTATCTTTAAACCATGATGAGAAACATCTAAATATAATTATCTCATCTGTAACTCCATATGCAGGATAAGCTGTATTTATTTATTTATTTATTTATTTATTTATTATTTCCTGCAGGATGGAGAATTTCCTCTAAAAAAAAACCCAAAAAAAACAGAAGAGAAACTGCACTGATGTCTGTCTCCACTGTAACACACATTGCCCTCATTTATTGTGTTTTATCTGTGTGTTCTTTTTATTTCAGTACAATATTCTGTCTAAAATAAATTGAATTATTCGCCTTTACACATCACAGCTCAAGATCTGAAAACAATATCATCTTTTCATCTTTTCACTAAGATCATGAGAAAGAGAAAAATTTATACACACACTGAATAAATTCTCAATACCTCGATCCTTTGCCTACAAGTTTCCTGAAACAGATCTTTCCAGAAGTACTTAAACCTGTTTTAAAAATAAACTCTTCCATTAGCACTGGTTTTGTACCTAAATCCTTCAAACTGCAGTTATCAATCCCCTAATTAAGAAACCTGACCTTCACCCTGTCAGCTGTCCAACTACAGTCCAATATCAAACCTCCTCTTTATCTCCAAGATTCTAGAAATGGTTGTATCTCAGCAGTTCTGCTCACATCTACTGAGGAAGAACATTTATGAAATGTATCAGTCAGGATTTCAGCCTCATCATAGCAAAGAGACGGCACTAGTTAAGGTGATAAATGACTGTTATTGGCCTCTGATCAGAGTTTTGTCTCTTTTCTTGTTTTGCTCGACCTCAGTGCCCCCTAACTCTAACCCTCCACACTCTCTGAGGTAAGGTTTGGTGTTCTGCAACAATCTGTATTAAGCCCACTGCTTTTCTCTTTATATCTGCTGCCTCTGGGTGAAATTATTCATAAACATGGGATTCGCTTCCATTGCTATGCTGATGATACACAGCTGTATATTTCAGCAAAGCCAGATGAGAGATATCAGATTAACAATGTTAAGGAGTGTGTAAAGGACATTAGACAGTGGATGCTTGATAACTTTCTTCTGCTCAACTCAGATAAGACGGAAGTACTTTTACTAGGACCACATGCAGCTAGAAGTAAACTTTCCGATTATGTAGCATCTCTGGATGGTGTTTCTGTCTCAGTGTGTACAGCAGTCAAAGACCTTGGTGTGATTATTGACCCGAGTCTTTCCTTTGAGTCTCACGTGAATAATATCACCAGGATCTCCTTCTTTCACCTTGGAAATATTGCTAAAATTAGAAATATGATGTCGTTACAGGATGCAGAAAAACTAGTAGATGCTTTTGTAACATCTAGATTAGACTACTGTAACGCTTTACTGTCTGGGTGTTGGAGTAAGTGCAGAAATAAGCTTCAGTTAGTTCAGAATGCAGCAGCAAGAGTCCTCACTAGATCTAGAAAATATGATCACATCACCCTGTTTTAATCATCTACACTGCTCCCAATTACATCTCACACTGATTATAAAATACTACTACTGACGATAAAGCACTTAACGCTCTCACGCGCAGTATCTGAGTGAACTTCTGTACCAGTATGATCCTCCACGCCTACTTAGATCAAAAGGTGCAGGTTATTTGTTGGTACCTCAAATAATGAAGACTCCAGCAGGGGGCAGATATTTCACTTATAAACCCCACAGTTATGGAACAACCTTCCAATCAGTGTTCGGGACTCAGACACAGTCTCAGTGTTCAAGTCGAGGCTGAACACATATTTATTTAGTGGAGTGTTTAGTCAGTAGGTGTTTGTGAGGTAAAGGAGCAGATCTGGAGGGATCATGGATATGGAGTGTTTGGTGAACTGGGATATTTGGATGCTGTCGTCTCCTCACTCTCACACGTTCACTCAGGTTTGTTGACGGTGGTGTGGTGGGTCGTCTCTTATCCCAGAGATCCTCATGTCTGTGTTTCCTTCTGCTTCTCCATTTTAGTTCTGCTGCTACAGTGAATCTTACCAGAGTCCAAACTGCACAGTGACATTAACTTTCATACAACAATCGGGAGACTTAATAATCCATATCCTTCTCATCCTGTCACTCTCTTCTCTCTCTCTCTCTCTCTCTTTCTCTCTCACACACAAACACACACACACACACACACACACACACACACACACACACACACAGTGAGAAAGGGAACTTTGAGGATGAATTTGGACTGTAGTTAATATCAACAGTCTGCTACACTGACTCAGGACTACAGTTTGCTTTGATCTCCATCACTGCTTCTCAACATCGTTTATCTGTAATAAATGGACATTCGGTGGCACCCAGATGAGGATGAAGTAACCTCTTGAGTCTGGTTCCTCTCAAGGTTCCTTCCTTCTGCATCTCAGGGAGTTTTTCTTTCACCACAGTCTCCACCGACTTGTTCATCAGGGACAAACTTACACTTATAAGAACTTATTAATGTTTATCTCCACATTATCTGTGTAAAGCTGCTCTGAGACGATGTTCATTGTTCATTGTTGTATAAATAAACATGAAATGACTTTAATTAATAGCAGGCAGAGTAATAAATCCTGTGTTTAAGAGCTGAATTTGGAAGAAAATCCCAACAATCTATTGTTAACTGAGTTCCATAAAGACCCTGAAAATCTGTTTGAGATTAACGTAAACACAGCAGTTAATCACTTGGAGATTTCTGGATTATTTTCAACGCGTCTGATTTTTCCTCCTTAGAAATAATCTTAATAAACAAGTTTTTAACAAATCAAAGAAAATCATGAGGATACCAGTGGAGCAGAACATGTTCTTCTAAATCATTTTCAGAAAAAAGAAGCTATATTAATGATGTTTTGAATATAGAGATGAAATAAAAATTCCAGGTTGGCGGCCATCTTGCCGTTTTTTGTGTTTTTGCTCTGTTTATGTTTGCTCTGTTTGGTTTTCTCCAAATTGCTCTGTCTCCTGGTTCTTGAACTTTTTGAACTTGAACTGTTTTACGCCTGTGTTTTTCCATCTGCCTGTTTCATTATCATTAATAAAGACCGTTTTCGTCATACCCCTGTTGCGTCCTGCATTTGGGTCCTCCCAGTCCTCCTAGCCACGCATCACTGACAGAGAAAACAGATTTAATCACCTTCTCTAAGCTTCTTGACAGCACAATAGCCTTAGAAAAGCTCTTACAGCCTTCACCTGCAAACAATTAAAACTCTCTATTCTCAAGAATGAAAGGCCACACTCTCGGTTCCTCAGGTTCCTCTCAGACAGACACTTCACTTTTTTTTGTTACACAACAATGCAATTCAATTTCCTCCTCAACAGACTCTGTGATTTCCCGCAGGTCCAAAACAGGACAAGTTTTCCACTAGGACTGAAACGCACATTTCCCTGAGAACCTCATGCTGTTTAATGTGTTGTGTGTTTATCTGCATGTTTTTACTTGAGAAACACAAAGGTCACCTACATCTCAGCAGAACAACAGGTCCATCAAGCATGCTGCTAAGATTTCAACTAACTCAACTAATCATTGCCTTCTGATTTTTATGAACTTCTGCATCTTTACATTCCACTTCCTTTATTTATAATTATAACTTCTCCCAGCTTCTGATTTCTGGATTGTGATTGGTCAGAAGGTGTTGACTAATTCTCTATAACAGCAGCTTTGCTAGCAATGCATGTTCATTTTAAATTAGTTTAAATACAATTATTCGTGAGAAGCTAATGTCCACCTGTGCTGATGTTAGAAATTAAGTTCTGAGTGTGTAATGAAAGTAAATCACAGGCAGAACTCGACACATAAATATAAATATACATGTAAATGTATGTCTGAGAAAAGTGCAGGAATTCCAGCAATTTTACAGAACCAGGAGCAGAAACATTACTTGTGAAACATAAGAAATGTTAAATTTTAATGTTTATACTTTACTGAAACTAAAGTAAATTGAATTGAGATTGAAATTGAGAATAATGCAAGTAAATTATGGGGTGCCACAAGGTTCAGTTCTAGGACCCCTGCTTTTCACAATATACATGCTTCCATTAGGAAATATTATTAGGAGGTATGGGATTAGCTTCCACTGTTATGCTGATGATACCCAGCTATATATCTTATCAAAACCAGGCGATACACTCAATTGGCTCGGATAACTGAGTGTGTTAAAGAATTAAAAGACTGGATGACTCATAACTTTCTATTATTAAATTCTGATAAGATTGCTCATCGGGTCAAAAACCAGTACACAGAAGCTCCAGCATTTCAACCTGCATTTCGAAGGATGTTCTGTAACTACTATTTAAATAGTAAAAGACCTGGGAGTTATTTTAAACTCCAACATGTCTTTTAAAAATCATATCAACCATGGTACAAAAACATCTTCCACCTTAGCAATATTGCTAAACTAAGAAACATGTTATCTATATCTGAGAAGCTCATCCATTCGTTTATGACCTCCAGACTGGACTATTGTAATGCATTACTAGGTGGTTCACGCTCCATCACGCTCCCTGAGATCTCAAACCTCTGGACTAGTAGTTCCTAGAATAGCCACAAAAAGTCCACTAAAGGTGGTAGATCATTCTCACATTTAGCTCCTAAACTTTGGAATAGTCTTCCTGACAGTGTTCGGGGCTCAGACACACTGTAACACACACAAAACACCATCACACACACCCCAACACTGTCACACACTCAACTCTATCACTCACACCCCCATCACATCACAAACCCCAACACCATTACACACCACCCTACTCTCTCTCTTTTTATGCCTCTTCCTCTGTCCATCTCTGTCACTTTTTTCCCAAAGGTTAAATAAACTGATGACTTTAATCAAAAGACAATTACACCGGTGAGGGCAAGAGTTAATTATCCCCCACCCAAGGAGAGTGAGCACACCTGAATAGAGACACTTTTATTCTGCAGAGATGTGTAAAAAGATACAGGAGTAAACTCCAGGGAAACAAAGTATCATGATGAGGATGAGGAGAAAACGTGAAATTCCCAACTGAATAAAGCAGAAAAGTTAAAGAAAAATACAATGAAGCTCTTGGTGTAGATTTATTTATTGATGGAAACTCAAAGCACGTTTGTACGTCACTAAGGACATGGACATCTGCTAAATGCCACAAATGTAAATGTAAATGTTGGACATAAGTTTGTCAAATATACCAAACATATAAAACTATATCTGTGGCTTCATAAACACCTCATATATTACAATAATACATTCTGCTTCCTTAGAAGGAATAGTATAAAAATAAATAAAAGATACACATAAAGCTGAAAAGTCTCTCAAAATAAGCAGCATAGTTGTGAATGTGTTTTATTCAGATCTAGAGGAGAAAGATTACACAAAATAAATAAAGAGCAGGCAATAAAAAGTCAGACAATCAGCCTGATAATCAAATACCATGCTCCACTTTTCATTAAAGTTCTTCTCACATCTCCTTCACACCTCAGTGTTTGACATAAAAAAGCTAAAAGGCTGAAAATCATCTCTCATAGTGGCCTCTAATCTATAAAACTAAACACTTCGCCAAACTGTGATAAGCGTCTTCAAACTCCATCACGCTCTGGAATGATTCCATGGAGAAGTGAGATTAAAGCATTTTTTCAATCAATACTGTCCCTTTTACGCTGTGTAATGGAATACCTCAGGAATTTACTGAATAGGAAGTTAATGGCCATGTGAAGGGGGTGATGGAGGTGATGAAGGTGTATTTGTGGAGGTGACAATCTGCAGCTAAGGAGCAGAAGCACATAACTCTCCTAACATAAACCGTTTAAAGCTGTTCCATGACTGAACTTAAGTGTTGTTACTGAAAAGTCTCTCCTGCATGAGTGATGTATCCTGTAAGACATGAAGGTGCATTAAATTTAGAAATGCACAATTCTAATACAGACTGATTCAACACAACACACACACACACACACACACACACACATATATATATACAGTGAGGAAAATAAGTATTTGAACACCCTGCTATTTTGCAAGTTCTCCCACTTAGAAATCATGGAGGGGTCTGAAATTGTCATCGTAGGTACATAGTCTAAAAAAAAATCCAGAAATCACAATGTAGGATTTTTTACCTATTTATTTGTATGATACAGCTGCAAATAAGTATTTGAACACCTGAGAAAGTCAATGTTAATATTAGGTACAGTAGCCTTTGTTTGCAATTATAGAGGTCAAACGTTTCCTGTAGTTTTTCACCAGGTTTGCACACACTGCAAGAGGGATTTTGGCCCACTCCTCCACACAGATCTTCTCTAGATCGGTCAGGCTTCTGACCTGTCGCTGAGAAACACAGAGTTTGAGCTCCCTCCAAAGATTCTCTATTGGGTTTAGGTCTGGAGACTGGCTAGGCCATGCCAGAACCTTGATATGCTTCTTACAGAGCCACTCCTTGGTTATCCTGGCTGTGTGCTTCGGGTCATTGTCATGTTGGAAGACCCAGCCCAGACCCATCTTCAATGCTCTAACTGAGGAAAGGAGGTTGTTCCCCAAAATCTCGCAATACATGGCCCCGGTCATCCTCTCCTTAATACAGTGCAGTCGCCCTGTCCCATGTGCAGAAAAACACCCCCAAAGCATGATGCTACCACCCCCATGCTTCACAGTAGGGATGGTGTTCTTGGGATGGTACTCATCATTCTTCTTCCTCCAAACACGTTTAGTGAAATTATGACCCAAAAGTTCTATTTTGGTCTCATCTGACCACATGACTTTCTCCCATGACTCCTCTGGATCATCCAAATGGTCATTGGCAAACTTAAGACATGCCTGGACATGTGCTGGTTTAAGCAGGGGAATCTTCCGTGCCATGCATGATTTCAAACCATGACGTCTTAGTGTATCACCAACAGTAACCTTGGAAACGGTGGTCCCAGCTCTTTTCATGGCATTGACCAGCTCCTCCCGTGTAGTTCTGGGCTGATTTCTCACCTTCCTTAGGATCATTGAGACCCCACGAGGTGAGATCTTGCATGGAGCCCCAGTCCGAGGAGATTGACAGTCATGTTTAGCTTCTTCCATTTTCTAATGATTGCTCCAACAGTGGACCTTTTTTCACCAAGCTGCTTGGCAATTTCCCCGTAGCCCTTTCCAGCCTTGTGGAGGTGTACTATTTTGTCTCTAGTGTCTTTGGACAGCTCTTTGGTCTTGGCCATGTTAGTAGTTGGATTCTTACTGATTGTATGGGGTGGACAGGTGTCTTTATGCAGCTAACGACCTCAAACAGGTGCATCTTATTTAGGATAATAAATGTAGTGGAGGTGGACATTTTAAAGGCAGACTAACAGGTCTTTGAGGGTCAGAATTCTAGCTGATAGACAGGTGTTCAAATACTTATTTGCAGCTGTATCATACAAATAAACAGTTTAAAAATCATATATTTTGATTTCTGGATTTTTTTTTTAGATTATGTCTCTCACAGTGGACATGCACCTACGATGACAATTTTAGACCCCTCCATGATTTGTAAGTGGGAGAACTTGCAAAATAGCAGAGTGTTAATACTTATTTTCCTCACTATATATATATATATATATATATATATATATATATATATATATATATATAATTGTTTATGATGTTTATTTTTTAAAAGAAAAAAAAGGGTTGAGTTTGGAGATAAACTGTGAGACTTGAAACAGATTATAAAATATTCAGCACATGCACACAATAAAAGCATCTGCCCCTAAACTGTGGTGTATTTAAAGCTTCTTCATGTTCAGATTTTAGATCCTAATATTATCAGCAGTGACACTGAAGTGACATCAGAGCAGTAAATACATTTCCTGTCTTGTTTTTTAAACATCCTGATTGAATTCCCAGAGGAATCCTGGCAGAGTTACAGATACTGAAAGAAGAACCTGGAGAATTGGTTGCACATTTCCATATGGAAATTACTGAAGTGTTTACATGTTTACACAATGCTCCTGAGGGACGACAACTCACGTTAGTGCAGAATACACAGCATTGTGATATCAAAAACACACAGAATTACATGCTTAAAAATAAAAAAAGGAAAAAAATCTATAAGCCATGGCTGATTGGAGCACTCAAGGGTACATCATCCTTCTCCATCAAAATGAAATTCAACACCATCACAAAGTCTTTCTGAGGGAAAACATGTTTGATTGCCATTAGACAGAATTATAAATATCCTTGCTGAGGGACTTTAAGGGATTAGATTGTGAACTTCAGCTGCATTAAAGATTCTTGTGAAATCTTCTCAGCACACACACACACACACACACACACACACACACACACACACACACACACCCACCTACAGTACAAACACTCACACCTGGCCCTCAACCACCTAGACAACAAGGACTCTTATGTACGGATGCTGTTCATAGACTTCAGCTCAGCATTCAACACGATCGTCCCTCAGCACCTGATTGAGAAGTTAAGCCTACTGGGCCTGAACACCTCCTTCTGTAACTGGATCCTGGACTTCATGAATGGGAGACCTCAGTCAGTCCGGATCATGAACAGCATCTCCAGCACCACCACACTGAGCACTGGAGCCCCTCAGGGCTGTGTGCTCAGCCCACTGCTGTTCACTCTGCTGACTCAATGCACAGCTCGAATCATATCATCAAGTTTGTCGATGACACAACCGTGGTGGGTTTCATCAGCAAGAACGACGAGTCAGCATACAGAGAGGAGGTGCAACAGTTAACAGCCTGGTGTGGAGCAAACAACCTGTCTCTGAACGTCGACAAAACTAAAAAGATGGTTGTTGACTTCAGGAGAACACAGAGTGACCACTCTCCACTTAACATCGAGTGATCCTCCATGGAGATCGTCAAGAGCACCAAATTCCTTGGTGTTCATCTGGCGGACAACCTCACCTGGTCACTCAACACCAGCTCCTTCACCAAAAAAGCCCAGCAGCGTCTCTACTTCCTGAGAAGGCTGAGGAAAGCTAATCTTCCTCTCCCGATCCTGACCATGTTCTACAGAGGGACCATTGAGAGCATCTTGAGCAGCTGCATCACTGCCTGGTTTGGGAACTGCACCGTCTCGGACCACAAAACCCTACAGAGAATAGTGAGGACGGCTGAGAAGATCATCGGAGTCTCTCTCTCCTCTATCATGGACACTTACACCGCACGCTGCATCCGCAAAGCAAACAGCATTGTATACGACCACACACACCCATCACACACACTTTTCACACACCCCTTCACCCTCCTGCCATCAGGGAAGCGGTTCCGAAGCATTCAGGCTGTCACATCCAGACTGTGCAACAGTTTCTTCCCTCAAGCCATCAGGCTCCTCAACAAAGAACTGAACTGAACTCTCTCTCACACACACACACACACACACACACACACACACTGTTTGACTAATCTGTACAAACCGGACTTAAAACACACTCGTACTCACTTCACACACCCATGATTCAGTACCACTCACACTAAATCAGTACCACAAGTGTTTACATGCTGTTTTTGCACATCTTCCTGGATTGCTGCTATTTGTTATTTTGCACAATATTCTGTCTACATTTCTGCTCCTGTTCACTTTATCTCATTACAACAGGTTTACTGGCGGAGCTATTTTGTGTTTTGTGTATTGTCTTTTACTGTCCTGTGTTGTCTGTTTGCACTGTTTGCACCAGGTTACACACACGCACTTTATGTGGCAAGGATTTTTCTTACTAGTCCTCGGCCCTGTGTTTTTTTGTTTCTGTGATTGTTGTTTTATGTTGTTTTATGTAGCATCAGGGTTCAGGAGGAACGTGGTTTCATTTCACTGTGTACTGCGTCAGATATATATGCTTGAAATGACAATAAAAGCTTTTTGACTTGACATACACACACAATACACCTACACACACACACACACACACACACACACACACACACACACACACACACACACATACTTACTTGCACACATCACTAGCACACACACACATACATACTTACTTACTTACACACATCACACACACAGACACACACACACACACACACACATACCTACAGTGCAAACACTCAAACCTACATACACACATACATACACACAATACACCTACATACACACACCCACTCACATCTGCATACACACACCAAACACACACACACATATACACACACTCACACCTACATACTGTACATACATACACATGCGCAAACACACACACACAGACACACACACACACACACACACACACACAGATGATGTAATCCGGAGTGTGATCAGAGATATATAGATTTCTGTACTGGTGTTTATCAGAGTGAACAGTAGTGTGTTCCAGCGTGAGACTCGGCAGGACGGCTCTAATTAGATTTCTCACCGCGTGGTAGATCGGACTGAAGAGACGATTCCAACATGACTGAGACGAGCCTCCATGCAAACAAGACAATTAACCCACTGCGTCAGCGTGATTTCACTCATTACTGAGTGAGAATTCAGAAAGATATCAGGAATAAAAATGTATATTTAAATGAAGCAGGAGGTGAAACACGTTCTGCTGATAGACACATTTATTTATTTATTAGGCATGTTTATCTAGAATAAAACCGGATTAATCAAGAAATTTATCAGATACATCAACATCTGTACAATGTTTTGAATAAAACCCAGGATCAATATTTATTTAATTATTATAACAAAATGTGGCATTAAAATATTACTATTGACGTCTGCACATTACCAACAACTTTATATACCTTCACCTGCCTTCACACCTTACACACTCTTCACACCTAAACACCTTACACACTTCACACAACTAAACACCTTACACACCTAAACACCTAAACACCTTACACATCTAAACACCTTGCACGACTAAACACCTTACACACTTCACACAACTAAACACCTGAACACCTTACACACTAAACACCTTATACACTCTACACACCTAAACACCTTACACACTTTACACAACTAAACACCTTACACACTCTTCACACCTAAACACCTTACACACTTCACACAACTAAACACCTGAACACCTTACACACCTAAACACCTTACACACCTAAACACCTTGCACAACTAAACACCTTACACACTTTACACAACTAAACACCTGAACACCTTACACACCTAAACACCTTATACACTCTATACACCTAAACACCTTACACACTTTACACAACTAAACACCTTACACACTCTACACACCTAAACATCTTACACACTTTACACAACTAAACACCTGAACACCTTACACACCTAAACACCTTGCACAACTAAACACCTTACACACTTTACACACCTACACACTTTACACTCTTTACACAACTAAACACCTGAACACCTTACACACTTTACACAACTAAACACCTGAACACCTTACACATCTAAACACCTTGCACACCTAAACACTTTTCACACCTAAACACCTTACACACTTTACACAACTAAACACCTTACACTCTTCACACCTAAACACCTTACACACTTTACACAACTAAACACCTTACACTCTTCACACCTAAACACCTTACACACTTCACACAACTAAACACCTGAAAACCTTACACACCTAAACACCTTATACACTCTACACACCTAAACACCTTACACACTTTACACAACTAAACACCTTACACACTCTTCACACTAAACACCTTACACACTTCACACAACTAAACACCTGAACACCTTACACACCTAAACACCTTATACACTCTACACACCTAAACACCTTACACACTTTACACAACTAAACACCTTACACTCTTCACACCTAAACACCTTACACACTTCACACAACTAAACACCTGAACACCTTGCACACCTAAACACCTTACACACCTAAACACCTTGCACAACTAAACACCTTACACACTTTACACAACTAAACACCTGAACACCTTACACACCTAAACACCTTATACACTCTACACACCTAAACACCTTACACACTTTACACAACTAAACACCTTACACACTCTACACACCTAAACATCTTACACACTTTACACAACTAAACACCTGAACACCTTACACACCTAAACACCTTGCACAACTAAACACCTTACACACTTTACACACCTACACACTTTACACTCTTTACACAACTAAACACCTGAACACCTTACACACTTTACACAACTAAACACCTGAACACCTTACACACCTAAACACCTTATACACTCTACACACCTAAACACCTTACACACTTTACACAACTAAACACCTTACACTCTTCACACCTAAACACCTTACACACTTTACACAACTAAACACCTTACACTCTTCACACCTAAACACCTTACACACTTCACACAACTAAACACCTGAAAACCTTACACACCTAAACACCTTATACACTCTACACACCTAAACACCTTACACACTTTACACAACTAAACACCTTACACACTCTTCACACCTAAACACCTTACACACTTCACACAACTAAACACCTGAACACCTTACACACCTAAACACCTTATACACTCTACACACCTAAACACCTTACACTTTACACAACTAAACACCTTACACACTCTTCACACCTAAACACCTTACACACTCTACACACCTAAACACCTGAACACCTTGCACACCTAAACACCTTACACACCTAAACACCTTGCACAACTAAACACCTTACACACTTTACACAACTAAACACCTGAACACCTTACACACCTAAACACCTTATACACTCTACACACCTAAACACCTTACACACTTTACACAACTAAACACCTTACACACTCTACACACCTAAACATCTTACACACTTTACACAACTAAACACCTGAACACCTTACACACCTAAACACCTTGCACAACTAAACACCTTACACACTTTACACACCTACACACTTTACACTCTTTACACAACTAAACACCTGAACACCTTACACACCTAAACACCTTACACACTTTACACACCTAAACAACTTGCACAACTAAACACCTTACACTCTTTACACACCTAAACACTTTTCACACCTAAACACCTGAACACCTTACACACCTAAACACCTTACACACCTAAACACCTTACACACTTTACAGACCTGAACACCTTACACACCATAACACCTTACACACATTTTCCACACTTGAACACCTTACACACCTTAACACTTTACACACTTTTCACACCTACACACCTGAACACCTTACACACTTTACACATCTAAGCACTTTCCACACCTAAACACCTTACGCAATTTACACACACACTTCACCACTATGCTTCCATACATATTTGTTTTATTTATTTATTTATTTATTTATTTATTGTAAAATTCAATATAATTGCTTCAGAAAATTTCAATTAATAATTAACAAAATAAAATGTCTGTTGCATTTTATACTTTTGTTTAAATAATTATGATTAGCATCAACATTATAGCTTTACTAATCCACTCTGCAGGATTGTGTGATTTACCTTTAACTTTAACTAAAAAATTCAGAGCTGTTTTTCTGATCCTGATACACATTTCTCCAGATTTATGTTATTTATGGTTTACTGAAGGAGTGAAATAAGTTCTCAGCTCTGAAATTAAAAATATATTTTATTATAATATAAACATTAACTTTCCTTTTGAACTCATTAAATTTGTCTTTTTTATTTCTGAGTTTTATTTTAGTTAATTTTCATTTGACTTTTTAAAATGTCAAACAGATAAATTAGGCACATATTAATGTTTAAAAATAAATAAAATATAGATTTTTATTATTTTAATTTCTCACAGTGAAGTAAAAGCATCAGGGTGCAGCACAGCTTCACACTTCACTCTCAATTCTTCCACTTTATTTCAGGGCCGGTATTCATTTATTTTTCTGAATAATAAGTTTATTAAAAAAAGCAGAACACTTTGATTCTATCAGGTTATCAGGGTTTTAGTCATAAGCCAGTAAAAAAAAAAAAGTAAATAATAACTGCGCTAAGCGATTAGCATGAAGATTGCTGCATTGTAAATCTGCAAACAGTAAGCTAAAGAATGTAAACTCTTGGGGTTTTGCCAAATGAATAGACTGAACAGAGACACACCTGTCGCAGGAGGTGTGTCAGGCTTTTCTGGGTGATTAATGGCGCAAGGTTTTTATTTCCCCAGAGCTTTAGGCTGAACAGAAGTGCTTTATTGCAGAAAGAGCTGAAACTCAGAAATTAAAGCCAACACACGGAATAATTTCCCCGTCACACTCATAGATTCTAATAATTATATTTATTTAATTAATAGTTTGTTTAATAAATAATATATCTATTTATTTAGATTTCGATTATGATGTTTAGAAATTATGTAATAGTCAAGTCAAGTCAAGTCGAGTTTATTTCTATTGCACTTTTCACAACAGACATCGTCTCAAAGCAGCTTTACAGAACCTAACAGTGAAGGTGAATGATGTGTGTTTATCCCTGATGATCACCATGGAGACTGTGGTGAAGGAAAAACTCCCTTAGATGTTATGAGGAAGAAACCTTGAGAGGAACCAGACTCAAAAGCAGAACCTCATCCTCATTTGGGTGACATCAAGAGTGTGATTATAGTCTTTAAACACTACAGAACACTGGAGAGTGAGAACTAACATGAGCACTGAAGTGTGTGATTATAAATAATGTGTAACATTTTACTAAAGTGCAATTTTTAAAGAATAAAAATTAAATATTTAATTTATTATAAAAGGAAATAAATGTATTTTAAACATTGCAAATAAATGTATTGTTTATTACAAATAAGCAAATACAAATAAATAATAAATGTTTTCATTTTACATGTCCACAAACAATGAGAAAAAAGTCAGAATTTTACTTATTTTTACTCATGTGCACACACACACACACACACACACACACACACACACACACACACACACACACACACACGCGCACACACACACACACTTATTGTACACACACTTTGCTCCAAAAAGTGATGAACTTGAGGTCAGGAGTAAGTAGTCAGGATTTGTCGAGCCGTGAGGAGATGTGATTCGAGCACCAGAGGAATATCAGCAGAAAAAAAAATCTGCTTTAATGAAGTGCAAATTCAGTACCACTGATGTAGTCGCTTTAATTCACTTCTCAAAATAACAAATATCTGCTATTATACCACGTGAAACAGTCACATGACACGTACTAACAAATCAGTACCTCTGTTCTGGTTCAGCTCAGTCTGTGGAAAAAGAGAAGTGATGTCTGTTTCTTTTAAAGAAAAATAAAGTGTCAGTAACCTGCTTGTTGTGAATAATTCAGCTCAATATCTCCAGACTTTTGCAGATGCATAAAGATATTTACTTGAAAGTTTAAAGACCACCAAAGAACAACAAGTACATTTTAAAATATTCCTGAGGTCCAAATATTCAGCAGATCGTCTGGCATACACTTATTATTCCTCTCACAGCCAACGTCTTTGCCTTCTGTTTGTTTTCTGAGGTTAAATGACTGACAGCAAACACACAGAGAATTTAACCAGGTTCTAAGACACTCCACTCTGGAGTAGAACATTCAGCCACCTTAATTCTTAATAAATGAGTTCAGGTTAAGTTAAAGTCATTAATGGCTGAAATGCAATCGTTGGAACTGTACAAGGTTAAACAGGAAGTTAAAGTGTCACTGTCAAAAAAGTAAAAATAGTCCACAAGAGTTTCCTTAAAAAAAGCAGCAGGTGAGAAAATGTGAGAAATTTAAGTCTGATCATGAAGTTAATTCACAAAGAAGTTCTAGCTTAAAAACTGGCTTGTGAATTTCAGTCTCAGGCCTTTAACAAACATCGCATCCAGGCGATCACAAACTACAAGACAACATCACCTGCTTGTGACCGTGAAGCCTCCCTCCCAGATGCGCTGAATGACTTCTACGCCCGGTTTGAGGAGAGGAAGACCACCCCTCCTCCCACTGACCAGGGGCTCTGTCTAACCACAGCTGAAGTGAGGAAAACTCTATGCAGAGTTAACACACGGAAGTCTGCTGGACCTGACAACTTCCTGGCAGAGTGCTCAGGGAATGTGCACAACAGCTAGCAGATGTCTTCACTGACATCTTCAACATCTGCTTGAGCAGTAACGTTGTTCCCACGTGCTTCAAGACAACGACCATTGTTCCCGTGACAAAGAAGTCTACACTCAAAAAAATGAAATGTGGCTGCTGTTGGTCCAAAGAATATAACTGCGTTGAAATTAAATAATGTACTTAAGTTTGTGTATTAAAATTAAAAGAGTCGTGTTGACAAAATTTAAAAATAGTACAATTTCAGTTTAACACAACTAATTTAAGTAAAACGAATGAAACAGAGTTGTGTTGCTTCTGCAGTACCGCGCTTTGGTCAACAGGTGGAGTAATATCCGCACATGCGCAGATGAAAAGCAGATTCAACGCGCACTTTTCTGCTCTGTTTTTGATCGGCGCCATTTAATGGGAATCAGTTTAAACAAAGTTCACGCTGCAAAAAGAGAAAAAAAGCGAAGATTTTTCCTTGTGGACACACAGTCACGTGAGATATTACTTTTTTATCTATATATATTGAGGATGTCATTAGGTTTGGTTGGTTAATCGCGAATAATCTAATGTTTTGTATAATATTTTCATGATGTTACCGTGTTCCTCGTGTGTAAGTTTCACATTCATGTTAGTTACGTTCTTGTTTTTCGCTTTAGATTAATTTATATTTGTTGAAATGTGATTATTTGATTTTATTATTCGATTCTTATTATTAGGATAATATTAATCTTTGCTGTTTGTCTTTGTCTAGCAGGAGGACGGCAGTGATCGGATATTAGTAGGCCACCTACTAATATATTTATATATATATATATATATATATATATATATATATATATATATATATGTGTGTGTGTGTGTGTGTGTGTGTGTGTGTGTGTGTGTGTGTGTGTGTTTATACAAATGAGTGCAATTCTCTTACACTGACTATTGGATGTTCCACATGGCACCTCATGACAAAGAAAACTCTGAGGATTTAAGATCTAGAATTGTTGCTCTCCACAAAGTTGCCGAGGCTGAATATTCGTTAACAGCCTGAAATTGAGTTACAGTACAGAGGCTTTCCAAGAGGGGTTCTACTTGAAATAGGCCTCGTATGGTTCCATCAAAGAAGTCGAGTCCTTGCACTGTGCGTCAGGTGCAGAATTGCTGCAGCATTGCTTTAAAGGTTGCAAAAGCAGAAGCTTCGCTTGTCAGTGCTCAGACCATACTCTACACACTGCAACGTCGGTTTGCAGGCCATCGTCCCAGAAGGAGCCTCTTCTGAAGCTGCTCATAAGAAAACCCACAAACAGTTTGCTGAAGACGACCTGTCCAAGAGCATGAATTTCTGGAACCATGTCCTTTGATGAGACTAAGATAAACTTGTCTGGCTCAGATGGAGTCCAGCGTGTGTAGAGAATTTTGTGTCCAGTCACAAAATTGCGTACAGTCAAGCATGGTGGTGGTAGCATCATGAGCTGTGGTTCATTGCGAGAAACGTGGATTCCAACATGTACTGTGACATTTTGCTGCACCTGACGCACAGTGCGAGGACTCGACTTCTTTGATGGACGAGGCCTATTCCAAGTAGAACCCGTCTTGGAAAACCTCTGTGCCGTAACTCAATTTCAGGGTGTTACCGAATCTGAGACTTTTCATTTGGAACCAGACGGTTTTAATGAAACAATATTCACCAGAGTTGTGTTTTTGCACCTGCAACAATTGGAACAACTCTAACCTCAAAGATTATTGTCAATCTTTTCCATAGCAGAAATTGAAAAATTCTCCAGATTTAGGACCATTTTTGGATGTCTTTTACTGGTCGCTAGGATTGACAAACTTGACTTTTGTAAAAAACATCACAGTGGGATAATCTGTATGATGCTACTTAAAGTTTTAGATGTACAGTAAAGTGCTAACTTATGTTCATTTTTCATTGTACAGAATGTCTCCATCGAAAAAAAACGTGAATGCATCCTGAAAGCCCTTACTGTCTACCTGACTGAAGACCATCAAACCTTGTGAAGGAGTATATGGTAAGTCATTTACATTTTTCTAAAGATATTTTATGTTTCTGTGCAACAAACTCCTCCTCTCCCCCTTGAACTGTTGGTAATTCTCTGTTTATACTTAATATTTTTAGGCTGTTAAACATGATGTCATTGCAACCTCGATGCACAACACCACCCTGGAATCTATGACCTTGTACATGAAGGAGCAGATGCTACAGACCCATATGAAGATGTTGGCATCATCATTAAAGGCATCCAAATATTTGAAAACCTGAACAATGTGGCAAATGCATGTTCTGCGATACTTGGTCTAATTTATGCATTAAACTTGGCTTACTCACAAGATCTGAGAAACACTTTTGAAGTATTTCAAAAGTTATTTATGGAACTAAATGCAAACAAGCATTCAAACAAGGTCCAGGTCCTGGAAAATAAACTCTTGTCATAAGGCAGGCATGTTTTCTCCATAAAGTTGTGCTGTTTGCTGTAGCAGTACATTTGTTTCAGTACTGATCGTGTTCATTCCTTCATGTTGGTCTTGCATTGAATAACTGATGCATTGTTAGCTTTGGAAAAAGGAAATATTAAAAAATAGGGCTTTTGTATTATTAGTTTTGTACTATTATTTTGTAAATGCTTATATGCTTTATTAGTATTTTTGTAATAAGTAAAAATAAATTTTGTACTGTACACATTCTTGTTGGAAAAAAAATGTAAATACCTGTAGATTCATTGAATAAACTAATCAATAAAACTGGATTATTTGTTTTGGTTGAAGGCAACAATATAAATTTTAGAATAATTAAACTTAATTAACTAAATATATTAAAACTAAATTAGGAATGTTAAGTTGATTTAACTAAACAACATTACATTAACTTTATGTAATTAACTTAAGTTTACTGAAATTAATATTGTTAATTAAATGCAACCTAACTGAGTTACGTGGAACCTGTTGACATAAGAAAGTTAAGTAAGTCCAACATATCATTTTTTTGAGTGTACCATATCCTGCCTCAATCCTGCTCACTCCCATCGTGATGAAGTGCTTCGAGAGGCTCGTCATGAGGCACATCAAGACCCAGCTCCCACCCTCCCTGGACCCCATGCAGTTTGCGTATCGTCCAAACATTCAACACATTCATCCCTCAGCACCTGATTGAGAAGTTAAGCCTACTGGGCCTGAACACCTCCTTCTGTAACTGGATCCTGGACTTCATGAATGGGAGACCTCAGTCAGTCCGGATCATGAACAGCATCTCCAGCACCACTACACTGAGCACTTGGACCCCCCAGGGCTGTGTGGTCAGCCCACTGCTGTTCACTCTGCTGACTCATGACTGAGTAGCAATGCACAGCTCGAATCATATCATCAAGTTTGCTGATGACACGACTGTGGTGGATCTAATCAGCAAGAACGACGAGTCAGCATACAGAGAGGAGGTGCAACGGTTAACAGCCTGGTGTGGAGCGAACAACCTGACTCTGAACGTCGACAAAACAAAAGAGATGGTTGTGGACTTCAGGAGAGCACAGAGCGACCAATCTCCACTGATTATTGATGGATCCTTAGTGGAGATCGTCAAGAGCATCAAATTCCTTGGGGTTCATTTGGCGGATAACCTCACCTGGTCACTTAACACCAGCTCCATCACCAAGAGCCCAGCAGCGTCTCTACTTCCTGAGAAGGTTAAGGAAAGCCCATCTCCCTCCCCCCATCCTGACCATGTTCTACAGAGGGACCATTGAGAGCATCTTGAGCAGCTGCATCACTGCCTGGTTTGGGAACTGCACCGTCTCGGACTGCAAGACCCTACAGAGGATAGCGAGGACAGCTGAGAAGATCATCGTAGTCTCTCTCCCCTCTATCATGGACATATACACCACACGCTGCATCCGCAAAGCAAACAGCATTGTGGATGACCACATACACCCCTCACACACACTTTTCACACTTCTGCCATCAGGAAAACGGTTCCGAAGCATTCGGGCCGTCACATCCAGACTGTGCAACAGCTTTTTTTTTATTTTACGCAAGCCATCAGGCTACTTAATACACAGAACTGAAAGGGAACTCTCTCTCTCACACACACAAACACACACACACACACACACACACACACACACAAATGTGTGTTATCAAACTGTACAACTGTACTGGACTTAACACTTAACACACACTCATCACTCATCACAATCCGTTCCACCTTCATCTATTTTTTATTATTTATACTTGACTGTACTGCACTGTTTAACTGCACCTTTCACTGTATTACTGTTTACATGCCGTCTTTTGCACCTTCGACTATTATATTGTTTACATGCTTTTTTTGCACCTTCGACTTTATTATATTATACTGCTGTATTTTTGCACTACATTGTGTTTCTTATATTCACTCCTGGGTAGAGTTTTTACAGTTCACAGTACTGTATAACCAAGTATACAGCAGGGTTACTGGTCAGCGCTATCTTGGTTTTGTGTCTTGTCTTGTGTTGTTTGTCTGTACTGTTTTTTGTCTGCACTGTTTGCACCAGGTTACACTCGATGCACTTTATGTAGCTTTGTGTTGTGTTGTAGCTTTATGTTGTTGTTTAGTGTAGCACCAGGGTTCCCGGAGGAACGTTGTCTCGTTTTTACTGTGTACCACTGTGTATAGTAGGAATGACAATAAAAGCCTCTTGACTTGACTTTGACCCACTGACCTTCACTGACCACCTACTGACGCATCACTCCACTGATTGCTCCATGATGTTAATTTGTTAATGATTGGCAGTAAACTTGTCGTGTGTGTGTGTGTGTGTGTGTGTGTGTGTGTGTGTGTGTGTGTGTTAAAATCAGGTTGTGTATTCCAGGTTTACAGAAAGCATCATTATAATAGAGACGTGCAGTAGATCAGAGCGCTGCATCACACACAGGATCTCATAGAGTCAGAATGAACGTCATCACTAAAGCATGTTTCTGTGTGTTTCTGTGCATTATGTTTTTCCTGGGGATATGAAATGAAGCCACATTGTATTTTGTTAACACAAAAGAAAAAATGGCTCATGAAAAAAACACAACTGTTTTGAACTGTTTTGGTGACCTTTCCTCACCATTTCCAGCTTTTTTTGAAAAATCTGTCTTGTAAATGTCCTTGTAAGTGTGTCCAAATCATGTTTTTCTCCTTCGTCAGTCTTTGTGGAATAAAAAAACAGATATTAAATTCAAATAAATAGATTTGAGATTGTAAAGTTTGCTACAGATGCAGTTTGTGAGCTCTGACTAGTGACGCCCTCTGACATCCAATCAAACGACGTGAAAAGGCAGATGTGATTGTATGATTGCTAGATGGCCTCAGACACCCAAAGTGCTTATTCTGAAGGCAGGTTCCTTTGACCCAAACAACATGTGATGTGACTTTGAAATCTGATTGGATAGAAATGCTAACATAAAATGTTGCTACTTGAAGCAGCGCATTCGAGAGAAATGCTAAGACAAGTAGAGCATAGACTTCTGGGAATAATTTAATACATATTATTGTATTAAAAATATAATAAAATGTAAGTCAGTAATTCTGAAAGCATTTAGGCAGCAGAGAAGGACTTACTGCCCCTGAAGGAATCACACTACTGTGTGTGAGTGAGTGTGGTGATGAACCTGAATTCAGATGTTTATTCTTTGGATTTACATCATATATACTGTAAAAAAAGTTTTTGCTAAAAGGATGGAAATGGCAGTGGTGAACACTTATTTTAAGAAGAAGGAGGATCATAGAGTGACGTATAAGTGTGGAGGAAGGTGCACACAGGTGGACTATGTTCTATGTAGGAGATTGGAGACTGTAAGGTGTTGGCGGGGAACAGTGTAGCTAGACACCATCGGATGGTGGTCTGTAGGATGGTTTTTTTAGGTGAAGAAGAAGAGGGGGAGAGTGAGGAATGAAAGAAGAATAAGATGGTGGAAACTGAAGGAGGAAGAGTGTAGTGTGAGGTTCAGGGAAGAGGTCAGACAGGGGCTTGGTGGTGGTGAAGAGGTGCTGGATGATTGGGAAACTACTGCAGGAGTGATGAGGGTGGCAGCTAGAAAAGAACTTGGTGTAACATCTGGAAATAGAAAGGTAGACAAGGAGACGTGGTGGTGGAATGAGGAAGTGCAGGAGAGCATAAGGAGAAAGAGGTTGGAGAAACAGAAGTGGGATAGACAGAGTGATGAGAAAGGTAGGCAGGAGAACAAGGAGATGCGGCAGCAGGTAAAGAGGGATGTGGCGAAAGCCAAGGGAAAGGCATATGAGGAGCTGGAGGAGAAGTTGGACATTAAGGAAGGAGAAAAGGATTTATACTGATTGGACAGGCAGAGGAACCAAGCTGGGAAGGATGTGCTGCAAGTTAGAGCAATAAAGGATGAAGATGGAAATGTGTTGACTAGTGAGGAGAGTGTGTTGAGAAGGTGGAGGGAGTATTTTGAGCAGCTGATGAATGAGGAAAATCAGAGAGAGAGAAGGTTGGATGATGTGGAGTTGGTGAAGCAGGATGTAGATAGGATTAGTAAAGAGGAAGTGAGAGCAGCGATTAAGAGGATGAAGAGTGGAAAGTCGGTTGGACCAAATGACATACCTGTAGAAGCATGGAGATGTTTAAGAGAGATGGCAGTGGAGTTTTTAACCAGATTGTTTAACAAGATTTTAGAAGGTGAGAAGATGCCTGAGGAATGGAGAAGGAGTGTGCTGGTACTGATCTTTAAGAATAAGGGAGATGTGCAGACCTGCAGTAACTACAGGGGAATTAAGTTGATCAATCACACCATGAAGTTATGGGAAAGAGTAGTGGAAGCCAGGCTGAGAGAAGAGGTGACCATCTGTGAGCAGCAGTATGGTTTCATGCTGAGAAAGAGCACCACAGACACATTATTTGCTTTGAGAATGTTGATGGAGAAGTTTAGAGAAGGTCAGAAGGAGCTGCATTGTGTATTTGTGGATTTAGAGAAAGCGTACGACAGGGTGGAGAGAGGAGTTGTGGTATTGTATGAGGAAGTCTGGTGTGTCAGAGAAGTATGTGAGGGTTGTGCAGGACATGTATGAGGACAGTGTGACAGCAGTGAAGTGTGCAGTAGGAACGACAGACTGGTTCAGGTTGAAGGTTGGATTGCATCAAGGATCGGCCCTGAGCCCTTTCCTGTTTGCAGTGGTGATGGACAGGTTGACGGACGAGGTCAGACAGGAGTCTCCTGGACTATGATGTTTGGATGATATTGTGATTTGTGGTGAGAGTAGTGAGCAGGTTGAGAAGAGCCTGGAGAGGTGGAGATACGCGCTGGAGAGAAGGGGAATGAAAGTCAGTAGGAGTAAGACAGAGTACATGTGTGTGAATGAGAGGGAAGGCAGTGGAGGGGTGCGGTTGCAGGGAGAAGAGGTGGAGAAGGTGGAGGAGTTCAGGTACCTGGGTTAACAGTGCAAAGTAATGGAGAGTGTGTTAGAGAAGTAAAGAAAAGAGTGCAGGCAGGGTGGAGTGGGTGGAGAAGAGTGATAGCAGGAGTGATTTGTGATAGTAGGGTATCTGCAAGAATGAAAGGGAAAGTTTATAGGACTGTGGTGAAGAAGGAGATACTGTAATAAAAGCAACAAAGCTATTCTGTTCTAATTGTTTTTAACTCAATTTTATTTGTATAGCACTGTTAACGGTGAGCACTGTCACAAAGCAGCTTTAAACAAATCAATACAACATACATTTTACTGAATTTAATCCAATAAATAATTTTCAGTTTTCAAAACAACAATTACAGGAATTAAAAAGCTACAAAGTTCACTAACTGAAAGAAACACGAAAGTCTGTTTATAAAGATGAATTCTTGACTGGTTAACTCGTTAGTCCCATTTTGGTCTATTTGTTTTTGAACAGATTTCATTATAAATAATCATTCAGATGGTCACCAACCTGAAGTTCAGACTAACAATGTAATGCAGTCACATTACACACAATACCAGCGTAACACAAATCCCTGAACTAATCAGATCAGAAAAGATCAAACTGTCTGAAAATTGCTCCACAGAAACAAGCTGCTTTTGTCTTTCAGAAGTGAAACAGCTCCAAATAACAGAGCAGTGATTGAGTAATGAAGAGGTCAGGGTTTGGTACCATTCAGAGAAATGCAGTAAATCTTGTTCATTCTTGTTAAAGATCATTCTAACAAACAAAATGTATTTTTAGTATTATTAAACATGTATGAATTTTTATTAGTTAAATAAATTAAATGAATGAATACATTTTAAGAGAATAAACAAAACTGCTGAAACACGTTTTCTTTTTCACCCAAACCGAGAATTACTTTCTGCTATTAAACAGTTTTCAGCCCCTTTCACTGACTAAGCTGCAGAGAAAAGTGAGGCCGTGGGGAGGAGAAGCCGAGCCATGAGCAAAGCTATCAGTAAACACAAAGAACTGAAAATATCACTGTTATCTGTTTGCTTGTGTCCTGGGCTTCTTTCATAATATGCCGAATCTCAGAGCGATTAAAGTCTCTCTTATCTTTCAAAAAACCCAAACCTGTGACGTTTTCTTTCAGCAGCTAAGTGACTGAATCAGGTGAAGAGGTTTTCAGGCAACACGACACTCACAATGGATGAGTGCAGAGAAAAAGCACTGAAATTTTTCATCATCAAGCTCTAATACTGTAGCAGACGCTCAGGGAAAACTTCTGTAAACTGCTATTTATTTTTCATCCACTGACAGAAATACTGCTGCTGACACACTGATTATGATTATTATTATTTCCCATGATTTATCATTTTACAATTATTCACAAATCTATAAATGTTCACGTTTTTACAATATCTGCAGGCATTACGCTGCTGAGAAATGACTGATGACTGCATGTGACTGAGGAGATCAAGCTTTCATTTCACTCCTTCATTTCACTCTTTTACTTTGAAATCACACACACACACACACACACACACAATAACACACACGCAATCACACACACACACACACACACACACACAATCATAATCAAACACACAAACACACAGTCACACACACACACACATTTCACTGTGCTGTGAAACACACAGTCACACACACACACATATACACACTTCACTGTGCTGTGACACATACACACACACACACACACATACACACTTCACTGTGCTGCACACACACACACACACACACACACACACACACACACACACACACACACACACACACTTCACTGTGCTGCGACACACACACACACACACACACACACACACACACACACACACACACCCTTCACTCAAGCAGGAACACATTACTAGTTACACCACACTGTGTATTGTGACCTAAAGATTAATATTTTATCTTTATTAGATATTACATCATTGGATGTTAATTATTTATGAATAAGAATTTATAAACAAATTACATGAAGGTGAGAAAATCATTATTTGAACAGAAGTAATGAATTTATGATGAATATCCGACTCATTCTCACTCTGTTTTATTGTTGAATTGCGTGTCTATATAATATAATATTAATATTTATATATTTATAGGCCATTGCCTATTTGTCCCACAATTCTGACTGCTGGTTCTCAGTAAACAGGTTGCTATGGTTACCGCTGGCAGGACGAATACCATTGCTCTGAATTCTCCAGGATGCTGATGATCAACGCTTTGCTCCGTTGGGATTCCTGTGGCTTCAGTTTTCACAAAAAGCATGTTGAGTAATAATGGCTCGCTCGGTCGCTGTAAACTGGCCTCAGTGGGCCTCTGACAGGAAAACACAGTGTTTTATCTTTTTTTATTGTTTATTTGCTTTTAAATTTACTGTCATTCAATCCACAGCATCACAATCACACACTCACTGCCTCTGAATTACCAATCATTTATTATCTAATGCTCTCTCTGCTTCTAACTGCTCCTAACACAATTATTTTATATAAATATTAATAGTTCTGTCATGCAAAACCAAGTAAATAATCATGTACAAACTGCAGACATTATATTCTACATAATTATTAAATAAATGGAAAATTTGGAATAAATATATATCTGATTATAAAGATCCAACTGAACTCAATTAATTTTAAATCAGAATGATTAATATTATAATATTTGTTCATCTCATTATTAAAAAACAATTATTGAAATACATTCAACTTAAAAATATTGGCCCCTACACTAAAACAAATTATTAAAAAAAACTTTTTCCACATGCCTCATTCGGAGGAAATTCATTGTTCATAAACTCTAAATAATGAATATAACAATCTGCTTCTTTTTTTAAATAAACAGGACAGAAACATTATCAAAAATATGTAAAATAAAGCTTCACAAAGAGTTAAAAATCCTCAAATCAAAAACCTGAAAATAAATTACAAAAAGGAAATAAAGAAAACTGAACTTTCCCAAAAATCCTGTTTATAAATCCTTAAATCCTGTTTAATTTTCTATTCAAATTAAAGTCTGTTTAAAAATAAAAAAAATTTAGAATTGTTGAAAATGTAATTAAATACATAACAAAATAAAGATTTAAAGAGATTTCAGTAGTTTACCCTATGATGATGATTATGATGATAGTGATGATGATTATGTGATGATGATTATGATGATAGTGATGGTCGAAAGACAGAGAATTAGATATTCAGAGCTGAAAGATTTACTGGAATCTCAAGCTGATCAGGTTTCAGAATCAGCTGCTGGACATCACCTCTGTGTCCCCGAGCTGGAACTGAAAACCTGCGGTTTGAATTCAGGAGGAAGTTGACTAGAACAAGCCTGAGGCGATTTACCATCACGAGATGTTCAGCATGAAGATACAATGATGCAACGCATTCACAAAAAACTATTGCTCCAGTGTAATCTGTTCAGTTTACTGGTATATAATTTTGAAATGTATGTTCATGGGTTAAAATGAGAGCAAGGCAGGGCTTCAAAATGTTTAATACATAAAATATGTCATGTTTTATCTTTTTAACAAATTTCTGACTTTTCCTCATTTTCTTTGTTTATAACAAAATTCTGAGCAGATTTTCCTCTCATTTTATTCAGTTTCATGAAGAACAGCACTCAGTTCTGTTTCCTCTTTATATCATGATCATTTCAGCATAATGTGAGGAATCTGTACAGAATCAGGACTCAATAAAATCACCTCGAGTTGCGTATCTGTCCACATGAAAAGATACTAAAAACATCGTCAGCGTGTGTTAGACTCGTCATACACACGTGCTGAATCTGCCGTGAGTGAGAAAGTTGAGGTCCTCATGTGAGATTAGAGCTGAACAAAGAATCTTCACACCTTCAGCATTTAATATCACAACTAATACTGAGACAACAGCAGAGCTCAAATTAAACACCTTCCTCAAACACACACATCCACACACTTATACATAGACATACACACACAAACAAACACACATATACATACACATACACACATACACACATCCACAAACAAACACACAGACACACACCTACACATACACACAGACACACACAAACAAACACACAAAGACACACAGATATACAGTTATATATACACACACACACACATATACATACATACATACACAAACAAACACACAGACACACATATACACACACACACACACACACACATACACACTTATATATACACATACATACACACACATATACACATATATATATACACACACAAACACACATATATATATATACACACAATCAAACACACAGACACACACATATACATACACATACACACACACACACACACATATATACACACACACACACATATATACACACACAAACACATATATATACACACACACACACACACACACACACACACACACACACACACACACACACACACATATGCACACACACACATATATAGAAACCCGATTCCAAAAAAGTTGGGACACTGTACAAATTGTGAATAATATGCAATAATTTGTATTTTATTCACAATAGAATATAGAAACATATCAAATGTTGAAAGTGAGACATTTTAAATTCTTTTTTAATATTGGCTCATTTTGGATTTCATGAGAGCTACACATTCCAAAAAAGTTGGGACAGGAAGCAATAAGAGGCCGGAAAAGTGAAATGTACATATAAGGAAGAGCTGGAGGAGAAATTTGCAACTTATTAGATCATTTGGCAACATGATTGGGTATAAAAAGAGCCTCTCAGAGTGGCAGTGTCTCTCAGATGGGCAGAGGATCACCAGTTCCCCCAATGCTGCGGTGAAAAATAGTGGAGCAACATCAGAAAGGAGTTTTTTTCAGAGAAAAATTGCAAAGAGTTTGAAGTTCTCATCATCTACAGTGCATCATATCATCCAAAGATTCTGAGAATCTGGAACAATCTCTGTGTGTGAGGGTGAAGGCCGGAAAACCATACTGGATGCCTGTGATCTTTAGGCCCTTAGACGGCACTGCATCACATACAGGAATGCTACTGTAATGGAAATCACAACATGGGCTCAGGAGAACTTCCAGAAAACATTGTCGGTGAACACAATCCACCGTACCATTCGCCGTCGCCGGCTACAACTCTATAGGATTAAAAAAGAAGCCGTATCTAAACATGATCCAGAAGCTCAGGTGTTTTCTCTGGGCCACGGCTCATTTAAAATGGACTGTGGCAAAGTGGAAAACTGTTCTGTGGTCAGACGAATCAAAATCTGAAGTTCTTTTTGGGAAAACTGGGACGCCATGTCATCCGTACTAAAGAGGACAAGGACAACCCAAGTTGTTCTCAGCGCTCAGTTCAGAAGCCTGCATCTCTGATGGTATGGTATGCATGAGTGCGTGTGGCATGGGCAGCTTACACATCTGTTAAATCACAATCAATGCATAGGTATATCCAAGTTCTAGAACAAAAAAAAAACCCACCTTAACCTCAACCACTAACCCTAACCCTTAACCTTAACCCTAACCCTAAAAACAGTTTGATTTAAAATCACATCTAGTTAGGGTTAACTTTAGGGTTTAGGTTTTGGGTTAGGGTTTAGGGGTTGGATTGGCATTAGGGTTAGGGGTGGGGTTAGGGTTAATTTTAGGGTTAAAGTTAATAATCTGCTATTAGAATTTGACTGCTGAAGAATGATTCAGACTGGAACTGAATCTCTATTGAAAGCAGTTGTATTGTTACCAACCATAAATGTATCAGAAGGAATAAAGATAAGAGCTGCTGCATATTTAAACAGCCCTCAGTGGAGAAAGTGCTTTTCTTTCACTTTAACTGTCTGATCAATAGAGAAACTGAGGAACTGGAAAAGGAAGAGCACTTTAAAGTCATCAACATTTGCAAACTAAAGACATTTCACTGAAGCACTGATCAGTAACGATCCTCCTGAGATTTTACTTTGTTTTACAGTATAATCATTAATAATCATTCAGAACAAAACACAATTAAATCTAATAAAAAATCTCTACTCTTTATCAGTGTGCAATAAGTAAACTGAGAGAAAAAGTAGAAGGATGACATCAGAACCAAGGAAGAAGATGAGACTCAGTGATGATCTTCAGGAAATCAGTGTTGCATAGCAACCAGTCAGCATGAAGTATAGAAGTACAGAAACACTCAAAAACTAAACCCTGAATACCCACAGTGACAAACAGAACAGCTCCATCTCTCAGAGTCACAATAATAATACGTCTAAAAGGTTTAAAGATTATTTATCAACAATACCAGAAAACAACAAAAATAGAATTAAAAATGAAATATAATTACTATTTCTCTAATATATTAATTTCTTAATATCAGGAGATTTGACTGAGATCACACTGATTTTTATCTCATTTGTTAAACACACTTATCTGGAAAATAACCTGCTCTAAAGCACCAGGTTTTACAAACATGAGTGTTCACCTCAAATATAGTTTACAAAACAAAAACGTAAAATAAATCCAAGTAATTTTTCCAGAATTTAACTTAAAACAGCCTCTAAACAAAACAAACTGCATAGAAAACCACCAGATGAACCTCTGCAAACCTACACACTCTAGAGCTAGAACACTCACGTTCAATTCCATCTCTCTCACACACACACACACACACACACACACACACACACACACACACACACACTCTCCAGAGGTGCAGGTAAGAGCAAATCCGAGCTTCACAAACCGTGCAGGAGAACACCATGAACTTGTGTAGGTGAGAAACATCATCTCACAGATGCTCTGTGATGCTTCTCTCTCTCTCTCTTTCTCTCTCTCTCTCCCACACACACACGCGCGCGCGCGCACACATGCAGGTCGCATCTCTATCACATCTTAAAACATCTACATAAACTTACTGTGAATCTCTGTGGAAAGATGACACACGGTCCGCTGCTAAGTCCGGCGTGTGTGTGTGTGTGTAGTAGTAGTAGTAGTAGTAGTAGTAGTAGTAGTAGTAGAAAGTCCCAGACCAGCACCCGGAGCGCATGCAGAGGGAAACAGCGCATGAATCTTCACCGCCCGAACACACACACAAACACACACACGGGTCCCTTTCCTGCGGATTTTTACTTCCTCCAAGATGAAGATGAGGACGATGATGATCTCACATCAGTTCCGCTTTCCTGGTATAAAACACTGAAACGTTAGAATCACAGCGCGCGCGAGAAGAATGAGGATGGAGGATGAGCTCGCGCAGTCTGAGAGCGGCTACAGTGTGCACAAGCGTACAGTCAAGAGCTCGTGCTCGCACGAGGCCCGCCTCCCTCTATCCCTCCCTCTCTACCTCTATCTATCCTTTCCTCCCTCCCTCCCTCTCTCTCGCTCTCTTTCTCCCCCCCTCTAACCTTTCCTCCCTTTCTCTCTCTCCCTCCATATATCCCTCCCTCTCCCTCCCTCCCTTTTTCTCCCTCTATCCTTTCCACCTCCTCTCCCTCCCTCCATATATCCCTCCCTCTCTTGCTCTCTTTCTCCTCCCTCTAGCCTTTCCTCACTTTCTCTCTTCCTCCATATATCCCTCCCTCTTCCTCCCTCCCTCTCCCTCTATCCTTTCCTCCCTCCCTCGCTCTTCCTTCATATATCCCTCCCTCTCCCTTCCTCTCCCTCCCTCTATCCTTTCCTTCCTCCCTCTTTCCCCCTCCATATATCCCTCCCTCTCTCTCTCTCTCTTTCTCCCTCCCTCCCTCTCTCTCTCCCTCTATCCAGAAGACAGAGCAGCTGGTGTAGCAGTGTTCTGTGGAGATATCCAGGTCTCAGAAAGTTGAAGGTGTAGTGTGAAGCCAAGCCTGTGATAAAGTCAGCTTTCCTTACAGCAGACTGGCGATTCCAGAGTCCACCTACCACCACTGTTTGAGATTGAGACAACAGAGGAGGATAGATGAGGTTACTGGCAATGTGACCTCTGTTCTGTGGATGAGAACATCTGTGTCTATAAAAGGAGACTCCAGAGATGGGTTTAAAACACAAGACTGATCTCCCAATTTAAGATCAATATATAATTTTTGAATAACAAAAAAGCAAACAAACAAGATCTGTACTAATGACACTAAACGTTACTGGACCTTGAAAGAGTTACCTTCAACCGCTACTAGTGTCTGTAGTGGAGAAGTCCAGCCCACAATTCACACCTCAAGTGAGACTGAAACACCCCTTCATTAATCACCTGAGAGAACTAATAAGCAAAGACCAACACTCTAGAATCAACACTTTAGAATAAATAATGCTATACAATGTAGCAATGCAGATAACAAACTAGAATCAAGCAGATATACAAAAGTCAGAATCCTACTTTACCAGAAGAGAATAGTTTCAAAATCGAGCTAAAGCACACTGAACTAATAATAATAATAATAATAATAATAATAATAATAATAATTCTATTCAATTCAATTCTTTTTTTATTTGTATTGCACTTTTAACAATAAACATTGTCTCAAAGCAGCTTTACACAGCTAATGAGCTAATAAGATAATAATAATAACATACATATATTATTAAATGTTCATTCAGGATTTTTATTATCAGAAATTATTCTAGATTATTATATATACTATATTATATACACTGCAGAATGTGTTAAACAGACTACATTATAACAATATTTATAACACATTATAATCACCTACACCTGAGCACCAGGTTTCTGTGTGTAGCATGTACATTTAGAAATATTAATTCATTTAAAATTTCTATCCTAAGTCTGTATTTCTCTATAGCTGCATTGAGACAATGTCCATAAAATGAAATAAATTAAATTACAATTTTTGAAACAACTGAATTTATTAGTGCATCTTATTAACAGAATCACATTATAACATTAATTTGTATTATCACAACAAATCATGTCTGAAATAATAGTGTTGGTGATTATAATGTGTTAAAACCTCTTAGTCGTCAGCGCCGCACCAGCGCGATGATATCTCAGTGTTCTCAGGTGTTAATGTTTAATGCTACCTCCAGTTCCATCTCCTGTCTTTTACTCAATGCTATTGTCTCTAATCCATACAACATCTCAGGTCTCACCACAGTCCTATAAACTTTCCCTTTCACTCTCACAGATACTCTTCTATCACAAATCACTCCTGCTATCACTCTTCTCCACCCACTCCACCCTGCCTGCACTCTTTTCTTCACTTCTCTAACACACTCTCCATTACTTTGCACTGTTGACCCCAGGTACCTGAACTCCTCCACCTTCTCCACCTCTTCCCCCTGCATCTGCACCCCTCCACTGCCCTCCCTCTCATTCACACACATGTACTCTGTCTTATTCCTATTGACTTTCATTCCCCTTCTCTCCAGTGTGTACCTCCACCTCTCCAGGCTCTTCTCAACCTGCTCACTACTCTCTTAGTTTGGAGCAGAAATGCTTTACAGCATGTTGTTCAGTGGAGCCTCATCTTTCCTAATGAAACTGGGATTAGCATAACCTTTGCATAAAAATGATATCTTGCTGGTAAAAAAACAAATATGGCTGGTAGAATATAGTGTTACAAAACGCTTGAGACACAAATCACAATATCATCCACAAACATCATAGTCCATGGAGACTCCTGTCTGACCTGTCCATCACCAATGCAAACAGAAAAGGGCTCAGAGCCGATCCTTGATGCAGTTCCACCTCCACCTTGAAACCAGTCTGTCGTTCCTACTGCACAGGTGTTAATGTTTAGCAATAGATGAAATAAAAAGGGAGAAGAGTAACATGACTTACTATTCATCATTCTAAAGCTCTAAGCCTCAAGCAGCGATTTTAGATCACAGTTTTTTTAATGGAAAATGTATAACGAATGTATTTGTACTATACAAATAAATAAAAATGAATTAAATTTGCTAAATGTGTGTAAGCAGTACACAACAACAACAACAACATGCATAAAAAAACGCACCACTTACATTATTATTGTAATAACGAGTCACAAACACATTCACTGCTGCTAATCCCAGTTTATTAGGAAAGATAAGGCTCCACTGAACAACATGCTGTAAAGCATTTCTGCTCCAAACAAACAATAATGTTGAAATTTAGATGTTTATTCTTTTGTTTACGTCACAGAGTTTCGTGTTTATATATTTCAGAATAACTTTTGCATAAAAATGATATCTTGCTGGTAAAAAAAAAAGTAAAAAAGTAAAAGGGGCGAAATCTTTGGTTGAGTCTTCACTTTCTCTGCATTTGTCGTCATTTTTTTCTGCAGCTCCTTTAATTTCAAGCCTTTTATTTCCAGCCAGTAACATTATGGAAACAAAATTACTGATGGAAAATGTAGCCAATAAGTGCAGGATTGTAATGATATATGGGCGGATCTTATTCCCCACGTGTGTCAGTCTTGGTTTTATTACTCTTTATAAACTCTTAGTGGTCGAAGCAGCACGTGCAGTGAGGAACCAGGAAGTGATGCAGCTCTCAGGTCAACACAAACAGCTGTATATAGCGCGTGCTAACTGGACTTTGTTTACAAAAAAATAAATCAAGGAAAAAAATTGACTTTTAAAAAAGTTGTTTTATTGGAGATTTGCAAAAAAAAAAAAAAAAGCAGAGATGTGGAAAATATTTTTGGGGGCGAAGTAACAACAGAGACTTGGAGATCTGCAACTGTAAGTTACAATAAATCTCCCTTTATAGTTTTATACGATTTTATTGGTTTTATTGCCTGTTTGTTTTTATAAGAGAAATGCTTGAAAAGTAGGTGTGTGTATGTATGTATGTGTGTGTGTGTGTGTGTGTGTGTGTGTGTGTGTGTGTATTGTTGAGATTGGAATGGCTGCCCTTCAATAGGAATGGTCATGACTGTAAAACACGAGCTTGTCTGCTACCTGGAAATGTTAAATGTTAACTCGATATCAATATCCAAACATGTAGAACAAAAGCCTTTACTGGTCAGCAGGTCATTAATATGCAGACTGTATGAATGAAGTATGAATGAACACCTGAGTTTAGCAGGTGTCTCTCAAACAGGGGGAGGGAGAAAAGGATCAGACAGTCTCAGATAAATGTTTGTAAGAATCTCATTTGTTATGGAATTCTTCACAAAATTTCAAATATAAACTCATGAGAAATGTGGCTTTCAACCCAGTACTTTTCTGGATTTCTCCAGAACTGATTTCATGTATTTATATATGAAGAGAAAAAAAATAAATTCAGGATTTTTTCTTTTTTACAGTACTTCATCATCTATAAATTATTATCTTTTTGAGCAATATCAACTTTAAATAATGAACACTAAAGCTCAAAGTGTCTTCTTTTTAAAGATGTTTAAATTGTGTATGTAGCGCACTTTAATCAGGACCTGTTAACAGTTAAAGTTAGGTAGGGCATTTCAGCTGTGAGTCCCAAAATCTGTGCTGAAGGCTAAGAGGATACAGTGCATTCTCAGAATACAATTTTTAATTGCAGTATAAATACTGTTATTAATTGTAATTCTTTCATGCATAATTATCAGAACGTTCAAAATGCTTTGTGGATGCAGTGCATCATACATATGAGCTTGTGTTACCATCCAGTGGCACTGCTTATTATTACAATAAACAGAACAATGACAACTACAGCAGTAAATATTAATAAGACCAACAACAATAGTAATAATAATAATAATAATAATAATAATAATAATTTATTATTATTATATGAAATACTATGCTGTAATAATATTTGTGTAAAATGCTATAACTTTTATAAAATATTGGGGCAAATACACACACACACACACACACACACACACACACACACACACACACACTGTCTCACTCTCTCTCTCTCACTCTCTCTCTCTCTCTCTCTCTCTCTCTCTCTCCCTCCTTCTTAAAAGTAGATACAGAGCTGCATTAGTGATTTATAATTTTTTATGTACTGTGATTAAATGTTGTATTTTAAGGGAAAACTGATGAGAGTAAAGAATTCCCCTCGTTCACCTGCATTACTCTAAATCTGAGTCTGAAGGTAGAAAATAATGGAAATTTCACCTAAGAGGGCTGAGATGTCTTTCTGATTAGCTGCATGATTCTTATTAGAGTCAGATCGCACCCTCACTTCACATCATTCTGTTTTTCTTACATCTGCTGGTGATGACGTGGAGCTAAAAATAAAACCTGGAGGGATGAAGGTTCTGTTCTGCTAGATCACTGATCATAACTGCTCCTGATTCTATTTATACTCTTCTTCTTTTTCTTCTTCTTTCGACTGCTCTGGTTAGAGGTCGCCTCAGTGGATCATCCATCTCCATATCACTCTGTCCTCTACATCTATAGCTCTTTCAAACCAACCACCTGCATGTCTTCCCTCACCACATCAATAACCCTTCTAGTTGGCCTCTCTCTCCATGTCCGATTCTATTTATACATATACAGTAAAAATAAGTATGTGCAACCTTTTCATTCAGTCATCCACTAATTTATCCAATAACTCATTTTATTCTTTCTTTTATTTAATTTTAAATGTATTCTGTAGTCAGTCTGTTTAGAATGAAGGTAAAATAATCCAGTATTTTTTCCTAAACTAATCAGATTATTTTTCCAATATCATACTTTCATACAAATTCTGATCAGTGTTTTTAAGATAAATATTTAATGCCATCTTTTTCTTCACATTTCTGACACATTGTACATTTTAAGGAAATTGTATTATTTATCTATAGGTGCATCTCAATAAATTAGAATGTCATGGAAAAGTTAATTAATTTCAGTTATTAAACTCAAACTGTGAAACTGGTGTTTTAAATAAATTCAATGCACACAGACTAAAGTACTTTAAGTCTTTGGTTCTTTTAATTGTGATGATTTGGCTTACATTTAACAAAAACCCACAAATTCTCACTAAATTAGAATATGGTGATATGCCAATCAGCTAATCAACTTAAAACACCTGCAAAGGTTCCTGGGGCTTCAAAATGGTCTCAGTTTGTTTCACTGGGTGACACAATCATGGGGAAAACTGATGATCTGACGTTGCTCAGAAGACAATCATTGACCCCCTTCACCAGGAGGAGAAGCCACATACATTCATCACCCAAGAAGCTGCTGATCACAGAGTGCTGTATCCAAGCATGTTAACAGAAAGTTGAGTGGAAGGAAAACGTTTGGAAGAAAAAGATGCACAACCAATCGAGAGAATCGCAGCTTTGAGAGGCTCGACAAGCAAAATCCATTCAAGAATCTGGGTAAAATTCACAAGGAACAGACTGAGGCTGGGTCAAGGCATCAAGAGCCACCACACACAGACGTGTGAATGAATTTGGTTACAGTGGTCGTATTCCTCTTGTTAAGCCACTCCTGAACCTCAGACAACGTCAGAGGCGTCTTACCTGGGCTAAAGAGAAGAAGAACTGAAGACTGGAAGACTGGTGCTGTCGTAACTCAGACCCCATGTCGAGTAGACGTAACAATTAAGTGGCTTAATACTCAAATTAGTTTTAGCTATTCACTAATCAATTACTAATAAGTTTCAAATAATACACAAACAAACCAAATGAAGGCATCTACCAGTCATTAATGAGAAATAGCAAATCAGCTTTATTGCAGTCAGTTCAGACCCGTCCTGTGGAACTCTCGGGAGAGAACCATCCTGACAGCTATGGCACCCGTCAGCTTTCAAATGCGAGTGCGAATTTGATATAAACAATCTTTACTTTTTATATCTCACGCCTAGTAAAATGTACATATTTTGTCTAATATCTCATCCCTCACAATTTACATACACTAATCATTTTACGGGGCTTTGCACTAACCCTAACACTAACCCACCTTTTGCTTACCTGTCTTCTGGTAACTTTCTACCTATTCTTAATAAAATTCCACCCATTTCCAGGAGGCCTCGTTCACCTCATATGATTCTAATTTAAATGTACATCAAACATCTCTTGATGGTGACCTTTTAAAAAAAAAAAAATCCCCTGATCGTGCACTTTGTACATAACTGTCAGGAATCCACCTGCCACGCCCCCTTCGGCGGCTGTCTGCTGCCGCTCTCTCTGCCGCGCACGGCTTCAATTACACACACCTGGGACTCGTTAACCACTCATCCCCGCCACCATACATATACCCCTCACTCACACTCACTCTCTGTCCGTTATTGTTTGTTGGTATATGCATAACCCTACGCGGTCCTTCCCGTTCGGACTCTGCTATCCTGCAACGCCTGCACTTTTCCCCAAGCGCATCTCAAATCAGCTGCGCTTTTCCCCAAGCGCACCTTAGACTTCTCTCTCTACATCTAGTTTTTTACCAGCACTTTTCTCCAAATGCTTTTCCTATTTTTCATAGCTCTCGTCTTTTACTTATTTTAAGAAGATTTTAAGAAAAACTATATTTCTTATGCCATAATACTCCTTTATATAACATTTCCTGTCTTACTCTTATCCTGCCTGCATCTTAAGCTCATGCTCTCATAGAAACATCTTACTTCCTGTGTGTTTTGGACATTGACCTCTTATACAAATTCTTTAAACTATTCTCCTACTTTCTTTATTATCTGACGATGTGTTATGCCTATTAACCTGTTACTCTTCTCATTTTATATATTTTTATATGATTTTTCCACTGAAGTTTCTACTTGTGTTTTTATTAAATGTGCATATCCTGTTTGAGTATAGTTAAGGCATGTTGCCTGCATGCTGCTTTCTTATTTTTCTATTTTTATTTTACGTTATACAGTGGAACCTCGGGTTACGAATTTAATTCGTTCCGGTACTTTATTCGTTGTCCATCTCATCATTCCACGAGCATCAACTAACGAGTTGTTACGCTGCTGCCGGGAAAAGTTCAAGCGGATAAGTAACACGATGCTCTCGCTAGGGACACAGGACGCTAACTGATGTGACGAGCTGCGTGGATAGAGCAAAAACAACCAACTTGCCTGCGATTTTTTGGTGAGCGGCGTTCGTATCCCGATATATTGTTCGTAACCAGGGGCAAAAATTTTGATGAACTGCGATTTGTAACCTGAATTATACGTATGCCGGGGCGTTCGTAACCCGAGGTTCCACTGTATTTTCCTATCTTTTACTTCCTGCCGACGCCCTTTGACTGGTGTGCGTGGTCACTACTTTCTACTGGCCTGTTTTCTGGAGTACCTATTGGTCCTCATTTGCATCTCTATTTTCCACCTTGAATATCTCCTCCGGTTCATACTCATGGCTCCTCTACATTTTTCCCCATATTTTTCTAAAACTGACAGTTTTTCTAATCCTTAACCTAATCCATCAGCTGCATCTGCTTACTGGCCTTAATAACATGTATTACATTTACAAGCATTTTGATTATATAATGTATGATAAACTTTATTTATGATAAACTTTACTCTAAAGCATGATTATTGATTTTGTCTGAACTCTCTTAATACACTGAGTTTTCTGCGAAGCTGAGTATTATACTATATTAATGCTGAGTAATGGTTATATGTATTAAGCTTGGATTTAAACTAATATAATCGGTCTTATATGTTATCTGAAGCATATTGCTAAATGATATTATATAATACTAGATTCTACTACTGATAGCTGAAGCTGACCTACGCTAAGCAAAAAAAAAAAAAAGACCAGGTTAAATGACCATGGTTTTGGTGTGCTTGACTGGAGCAAACTCACCCGACCTGAACCCCATAGAGAATCTCTGGCATATTGACAAGAGGAACATGAGGAACAAGAGACAAAAAAAAAATAAATGAGCTTAAGGCCACTGTCAAAGAAACCTGGGGTTACATACCACCTCAGCAGTGCCACAGACTGATCACCTCCATGCCACAGACTGATCTCCTCCATGCCACGCCCAATTGAGGCAGTAATTAAAGCAAAAGGAGCCTCGACCAAGTATTGAGTACAGTAAATAAACAGACTTTTCAGAAGACCAGCAATTCACTCAAAATGTTTTTTTGATTGGTCTTATGAGGTTTTTAAATTTGTTGAGATGTGAATTGATTGTTTTTTGATAAATGTCAGCCAAATCATCAAAATGAAAAGAACGAAAGACTTAAACTACTTCAGTCTGTGTGCATTGAATTTATTTAATACACGAGTTTCACAGTTTAAGTTGAATTACTAAAATAAATTAACTTTTTTCCACGACATTCAAATTTATTGAGATGCACCTGTACATATGGTTAAAATCTAAATAATCTAGATGGAACACACAGGAAACTCCTTTCATCTGATTCTCTATCATTCACCTGTTAATCTGTTATCAATTACTCTGTTCCTCTCTACAAAAAAAATCTGCATTGACTTTGACTACATGGTTTTACTTTGATCTAATATTTATCATGATTCCTGCTATCAGAAAGAGCAGCATCTGGAATGTGTGAAGTAGTTTTAAGTTTCTATAAAAACTCGCAGGAGGTTTTACATGTAAAGTTCTCTGTAACTAACACACATGAACACACAACATATCTACCTTTCTCCTCTCCATCATATCAGCTCCCTCTTTCCCTTTACTAGCCATAGTACCAACATTTAAAGTAAAACCTGAACCTCCACTTCTCCTTTCCCTGCTGTCTCTGTAGACGTCTTCCTCCTCTTCTTCTCCTTCAGCCAACAGCAGCACAGTTTACACCGGTACCCTGTTGTTAATGATACCTGTGGTGGTTGTTGGTAACACGGGCCTCGACCGATCCGCTATGAAGTTCTGATTCGTGTTCCGCATATTAGATTTGGCACATGTTTTACGCTGGCTCTCCTTCATAACACAAACCTCCACATTTACCCGGGCTTGAGACCGAAACTAAGAGTGACTTAAGTTGTGTAACTATAATGACTGGGTTACTAGACACAGTCTCAATGATTAAAAAAAGATTTTAGTCTAGATTTCTGTTATTATTTTTTCTTTCACGTGTGCACGTGGAAGGATCCTTCCTTTATCTCATCATTTCTCTTCTAATGTTTCTAGTCTGGAACTTATTTTGTGAGGTAAACAGAAAATTCTGCATTCAGTTATAGAGGTCCCACTCGAGTAATGAATATTAAGAAAAAGTACTGCATTTAATTTATCCAATAACTTGGCTGATGTTGGAGCTTCAGCTAAATTCTTTGCCTTTTTTACAAATATTTTTACTGTCAAATAGGAAGAAGATCACTGAGGAGGTTCTATTGTTTCTCTCTTTCCACTGAGTTCCTTTATAATCAAGGGAGAAATATGTGGACTGGTGTTGTTACTGTGTAACATGATCTTGGTTTATTGGCACTTTTCAGAGAATGTCAACTTTATTAATACTGTACAGTAAGTCAATAGAAGTGTCATCTTTACTGGAACTGAAGAGCTGTATAGCGTTACAGAGGCTGACCGAACAGTTCTTCTAGAACAGGGGTCACCAACCTTTTTGAAACTGAGAGCTACTTCTTGGGTACCGATTAATGTGAAGGGCTACCAGTGTGACACACGCAGTTTTTCAGTTTGCTCAATTTACCTTTTATTACATGTTATTATTATACTAATCTATGTGAAGACACTGATCATGTTAATGATTTCTCATAATAAATATCAACAATGATTTAACAAAGTAGGAAACAGCTATTTTTAGAAAAGACCTGCGGGCACCATGTTGGTAACCCCTGTTCTAGAAACTACTGCAGTACAAGCAAAGCCCTCTTTTTTTTAAACACACAAACACACACACACACACACACACACACACACACACACACACACACACACACAAAAAATTCATCTTTCCTCAATCTCTGATTTGAGAATGACACCATTGTTAAAACAGTTTTACATTTTCAATCACTTCCAGCCATCATTGAACATTTCAATTTATACTTGAGTTGCTGTTATAGAAAGTAGCACTTTTTGACTTTACATGCTAATATTCAGTTTAGTTTATAATAATCACAAAGAGCTCTGAAATCTAGATTTTTCTGTTAATAGTATAATTTTCTGCATATGAACAGAGTGAATTAACATTTTTATAAGTACATTTAGATGAAAGGGTGGGGGGGCGGGGGCATGCTCTTCACTCTATAGACCTTCAGTGATGTCCTACCTGAATCAGTCCACCTCTTAAACCTTTTCTTATAGGTCAAATATGATGAATATATTTGAGCTTGTACAGTTTGATGCAGATGCTGTTTCACCATCCAATCAAAGGACATGAAAATGCTGACGTTATTTTACACCTGCTAGAGGACCTCTGTGTTGCCAACTTTAAATCTGATTGGCTAAAGTGTACAGTTTTATTGTCATGTATTTTTATGCTACAGGTGCTGCACTGCTAATTGAACCTGGCAATATGTAATGGTGGATATATGATTGTATTAAAACAGACACTACTGGAAGCAGCACAAACAAGAGAAAAGCTGTGAAAAAGAGAGAACAGACTTTTGGAAATAGTTTCATATTCATTAGAAAAATAAACAAAAACATCATGGATTCTGATGTTGTTTAGTCCAACAGAGAAGGACATACTAGTCCTGATGGTCCGACACTGTTAGACTGTTATAGTGACTCACACAGCATTTTCCCATAAAGCTGAATGTGTTAAAGGACAAATCTTTTCATTTAAATGTATTTTTTTCTTTACATGCTATCTTTAACCTTAACATTAGATACATGATTAATTCATATAAAAACTAGAATCTGTGAACAGATATTCAACATTCCTTTATAACAACGTTCTTTCTTTTAAATAGAATATACACGTTATCTTAAAACATAGCAACCAATTTGTTCTCAAAGAAGCAACATGAAGCAAAGAGCATCAGTCAACTGGTTAGTAGTCTCTCAGCAGCTGAACATCAGGAACAGGATCAGTGCTGCAGAATAAACATACTTCAGATGGCCAGCTCAAGCGACTAATGAAGATAAATTAACATCTGTCATTTCCTGGAAGAGCATTTGCTCATTCATAAAGAAATGATTTACAATTGCTTCCTTTTCGTCCCAATGATGTAGTGAGTTAGTGAGCTGTGTGTTAGATAAACACCAGCGTCAGTCAGGTGAAAGACCAGCAGATGTGGGATTCATTTCTAATGCCAGATTATGTGATCATATACAATAAAGCAATAAAGCCTAAACTATAGAATAACACACAGAGTAATTGAGATTCAAATCTAAAACTATATTTTTTTATAAAAAATTAAAATGTTATTTTCCATTTTGATGTGATCTGACAGTAAATATTCCAATTTGCAGGTAGCCATTTTGTAAAATCATATGCAGTTGTTTTTTATTGTTTTATTCTGTGTCTACTGCATGTTCATTTTTTTTTTTTTTTCTTTTCTTATAAAGACTAAAAGAGGTCAGAGGTGTATGGAGACGGATGATCCGCTGTGGAGACCCCTAATGGGAGCAGCCAGAAGAAGAAGAAGGAGAAAAAGAGGTTAAGAGTCTGAGGGTTAACAGGGTCAGGGTTAAGTGGTCAGGGTTAAGGGGGTCAATGTTAAGGGGGTCAGGGTTTAGGGGTTCAGGGTTAAGGAGTTGGGGTTAAGGGGGTCGGGGTCAGGGTTAAGGGGGTCAGGATTAAGAGGGTCGGGGTTAAGGGGGTCAAGGGGTTGGGGTTAAGGGATCAGGGTTAAGGGGTTAGGGCAGCGGTCCTCGACCTTTATTGCGCCGTGGACCAGTTTAATGTCACACAATATTTAGGGTGTGGTGGATAAGTACAAAAAAATTTAATGATACGACCTGCATAAAAACTGGTATTTTCTGAATCTAATAATAAAGATGAATCCACTGTGTTGTTTTTTGTTCATTTTGCTCGATGGGGGTTTTAATTTAGCGGTAATGCATTGTGTGTTACCGGCCGGAGCCCCTTTAAGAAGGTAGTGGATGGAGGTAAGACATGTGACCAGGGCAAGCATCTTGACATGCATCAAGAATGAGTCATAGACAGATGTGAAATTGTATCATTTTTGGTAATAAAACAGGAACATACTGGTCTTTTCAGTGTAGACCATTCACACTTTCAGTTTAAATTCAAAGACATATATGAATTGATGGTGCACTAAAGTTACACTGCATTACACACTGAGACTGCATTAACACACAGACACATACTTGCTTGGGATCAGTTCCAGCAGAGGAGAAACTGATTAATAGTGAACCTAATTGTACAGATTGCTGACTGCAGAGCTGTATAAACGTATCCCTAAAAGCAGCTGCCTCTGATCAGGATGTGTGTTTAGTGGCTTTTAATGAATAAGTCATTAGTAGGTGACAGTGATTGATGTGAGGGGGACACATATATTGAACACTCCATTGCGTCAAGTCTGCTTCAGTTTCACTCAGAATAAAATCACACTGACTCAAAGCTAAAGAGCAGCCAATACGCTAATGGAACAATTTAACTCTGGATCTTAAGTAAGCAAACATGAAAATAGTACTTCTGTCCATTGTCCACCCAAAGCTGTAGTTTTTTTTTTCCCCAAAAAATCTTTTTTTAAGCACATCTGTCAATACTTTTAAGCTACAGGAAAATAACTGCAAAAAGATCTGGATTTAAATGTTGTGCTCTGGCTGGACTTCATTTATAAGCTTCTGTTCATGCTGCAGGCCAGATGAACCTGTTGTTCTTGTGGCTGTGGATTTCCATTTCATGTCCTTATGGTTTCACTGTCATCAGTCTCTATTAGTTTTAATTATTGTTTTTCTTTTTTCCAAGAATCCAAATGAAAGCCTGTTAATTTTATTACCTAATGATCATTAGATCTTTAGTCCGAAACCAAAAAGGGCAAACAAAGTAATTTGAGTTGACACAGTTAGTTCAAATATTTTCAGTACATTTGACTCTTTTCACATAAATTATTCTTCAACAATTTAATTATACAATGAGACTAAAAAACTGCTATAAAAACTAAATCATTATTCTTCTGTTTAACTATGGCTTGCAGCATTCAGTCTTTTCTCTGTGGCTTGAACATGATTCTTAAACACACACACACACACACCAGGATTTAAACCAAAAATTAAAGTCCTGCTTATTTCTTTCCTGTTTTGACGTATAAAAATAAGATGGTATGGAATAAGCTTTTATCAGCAATGAGGAAAACAGAAATGAAAAGGAAAATATTTTTTTTTTGTTTTGTGTTTTAAACAGATAAATGCATGAATAAATCAAATGTAAAGAGCTGTAAGTTAATACTGGTGCATATTTATTTATCTCAGCTACAGGAAACAGGTCAGTTTAAGCTCCTGTTACACCACAGGACTGAGGCCTGATTCATAATTTAGATATTTAATAGTTTAATCAATTGACAATAAAGGATCAATCCATAGTCAGAATAAAACAATGCAATCACAAATATTAACTACTAATTTCTTACTGTAAAATAAAACACTATTTTCTAGATTTAAATCATTTATATGTTTATTTAACTTGTGAAACTAAATCTGATTAAAGAACCCTTTCGGGGTTTATGAAATAATTCCATATTCATTATACAATTTTGGATTTTTCCTTTTTTTTTAATTATTATATAAAATTTACATTTATATATTTATAGTTTCCCTACAGTTATAAAAAATATATTACTACTTTGGAAAAAATAATCGTGCATCTATTCTCTCTTCCAATTTTCTTTCAATTAGGCGATTAAATAAGATAATTTAATTGTCATGTGCTTTACAGGGAGTGCAGAATTATTAGGCAAATGAGTATTTTGACCACATCATCCTCGTTATGCATGTTGTCTTACTCCAAGCTGTATAGGCTGGAAAGCCTACTACCAATTAAGCATATTAGGTGATGTGCATCTCTGTAATGAGAAGGGGTGTGGTCTAATGACATCAACACCCTATATCAGGTGTGCATAATTATTAGGCAACTTCCTTTCCTTTGGCAAAATGGGTCAAAAGAAGGACTTGACAGGCTCAGAAAAGTCAAAAATAGTGAGATATATTGCAGAGGATGCAGCAGTCTTAAAATAGCCAAGCTTCTGAAGCGTGATCATCGAACAATCAAGCGTTTCATTCAAAATAGTCAACAGGGTCGCAAGAAGCGTGTGGAAAACCAAGGCGCAAAATAACTGCCCGTGAACTGAGAAAAGTCAAGCGTGCAGCCGCCAAGATGCCACTTGCCACCAGTTTGGCCATATTTCAGAGCTGCAACATCACTGGGTGCCCAAAAGCACAAGGTGTGCAATACTCAGAGACATGGCCAAGGTAAGAAAGGCAGAAAGTCGACCACCACTGAACAAGACACACAAGCTGAAACGTCAAGACTGGGCCAAGAAATATCTCAAGACTGATTTTCTAAGGTTTTATGGACTGATGAAATGAGAGTGAGTCTTGATGGGCCAGATGGATGGGCCCGTGGCTGGATTGGTAAAGGGCAGAGAGCTCCAGTCCGACTCAGGCGCCAGCAAGGTGGAGGTGGAGTACTGGTTTGGGCTGGTATCATCAAAGATGAGCTTGTGGGGCCTTTTCGGTTTGAGGATGGAGTCAAGCTGAACTCCCAGTCCTACTGCCAGTTTCTGGAAGACACCTTCTTCAAGCAGTGGTACAGGAAGAAGTCTGCATCCTTCAAGAAAAACATGATTTTCATGCAGGACAATGCTCCATCACACACGTCCAAGTACTCCACAGCGTGGCTGGCAAGAAAGGGTATAAAGAAGAAAATCTAATGATATGGCCTCCTTGTTCACCTGATCTGAACCCCATTGAGAACCTGTGGTCCATCATCAAATGTGCGATTTACAAGGAGGAAAACAGTACACCTCTCTGAACAGTGTCTGGGAGGCTGTGGTTGCTGCTGCACGCAATGTTGATGGTGAACAGATCAAAACACTGACAGAATCCATGGATGGCAGGCTTTTGAGTGTCCTTGCAAAGAAAGGTGGCTATATTGGTCACTGATTTGTTTTGTTTGGTTTTGAATGTCAGACATGTATATTTGTGAATGTTGAGATGTTATATTGGTTTCACTGGTAAAAATAAGTAATTGAAATGGGTATAAATTTGTTTTTTGTTAAGTTGCCTAATAATTATGCACAGTAATAGTCACCTGCACACACAGATATCCCCCTAAAATAGCTAAAACTAAAAACTACTTCCAAAAATATTCAGCTTTGATATTAATGAGTTTTTTGTGTTCATTGAGAACATGGTTGTTGTTCAAATTAAATCCTCAAATAAAATTAATCCTCAAAAATACAACTTGCCTAATAATTCTGCACTCCCTGTATGTTACTTAAAGTTGAGAGACGATTTAAGAAGTAGACAGCAGTGGGATTTGAGCTATGAAACTTGTCTTTTCAGTACAACACATTTCTTTACTCTATTATTTCTTTTCAATATCCATAATAAAATACAATTTTAGTTGTATAAATTTCAGAATTCATATTTGTCCCTATAGGTTTATCCCTTATGAGCTATCCATTGGATACAGTGGAACCCCGTTGTACGAGCAACCTATTGTACGAGCAAACGGAGATACGAGCAACCTCGCTCTCAAAATTTTACCCTGTTTCACGAGCAAATTTCGAAGGCACGAGCAAACTCACGCTGCCGGTTCCCCGTTTTTGGCGGAGGGTCGCATCAGTCGCTTAGTTGATGACGTATCACTCGGTCGCTCTCGTTGTTCAGTGCAGCAAAAGCGTAACTGTGGCAGCGGGGGCGTGGCCGAGCGGCGGTTTGGAATGGAGGGCGGGTCCGGGAGCAGATAGGCAGGGGATTGCCTCACCTGAAGTTAATGTGACCTAATGATTGTTCTCTCTTTTCAAGTGATCCGAGGGTGCATTTAAGGAGGAGAGCGTGTGTGTGTGCGTGCACGTGCTCGCGTTTGTGTGTGTGTGTGTGTGTGTGTGTGTGTGTGTGTGTGTGTGTGTGTGTGTGTGTGTGTGTGTGTGTGCGCGCCTGAGACGTGCTGCGTGGGGCACTAAGCAGACCGACACAAAAAAAACAAATAAAAGTGGATGTGAAGCCTTTGCACCTGACCTGTTGTGGCGTTCCTTATTCCCGTATTCATACGCTCTCCCACAGTAACTTTTTTTTAATTTAATATTTTTATTTCACTAGAAATCTTGAAAAATGTCTCCCAAAAAAAATCAGTGATGGTGCTGTGAAAACGAAAGTAAATAGAATTACCATGGAAACCGAGGAGTTTACGAGTGTGGTGCGCCTTTCACACTCGCAATCAACCACTATCACACGAGTAAGTGTTAAATTATGTTTATATTACGGTCATTTGCTGTGTATTTGTTTTTAAAAATAGGCTACAAATACTTTTTAAGTGCAGAAATAAGCGATCGAATGAGATCTCGGAACGGATTAAATCACTTTTACATTCATTCCTATGGGGAAAATCAGTTCGAACTTACAAGCAAATGGACACACGAGCAATTTTCAAGAACGAATTATGCTCGTACAACGGGGTTCCACTGTACTATTAAAGGAAAAACCTAGAAAAAGCCATGAGCAGAAACCCGAGTGGTAAGAGGTAATTAGATTCTCTACAAGCTATTGATTGTAAATACCACCAATTCTTTTAAACACTAGGTTGCTCATAATTGTACTTGGTTCTAGTTTACGGTCAGTGATCAATATTGTGATTGTGTTATTGGTACTGAGTTTATATTTTCCAACACTTGTCTGATGAGAGAGACAGAGCTATTACCTGATCACCAGTGTAGTGACTTGGATTTTGTACACAAACTTTTGCGTGTTTTGATATTTTCCTGTCATTGTTTTAACCTCAAGACGTGCTGGTGAACACCAATGGTCAGTGAAGTGATTAGGAACACGAATATCTTTTGAGTCATTCTCACAAAAGACATTCCTGATTCAATTAGGAGATGTTAAGGGGCTGTAAACTTTGGGATTGTGTGTTTAAATGTGGTGTAAGTCAGTATTGAATATGGATTCTGACAGTCAGGTCAAATAATGAGTCAAGAAGCTTTTATTTATATTTCAACCATATACATATGATGCAGTACACAGTGAAATGAGACAATGTTCCTCCAGACCCTGGTGCTACATCAAACAACACAGAGCTATACACAGAACACAGAGCTACATACACAACACAGAGCTACATCAAACAACACAGAGCTACACACAGAACACAGAGATACATACACAACACAGAGCTACATACAGAACCCAGAGCTACACACACAACACAGAGCTACATCAAACAACACAGAGCTACACACAGAACACAGAGATTCGTACACAACACAGAGCTACATACAGAACCCAGAGCTACATACACAACACAGAGCTACATCAAACAACACAGAGCTACACAGAACACAGAGATTCGTACACAACACAGAGCTACATACACAACACAGAGCTACATACAGAACACAGAGCTACATAACAGAACACAGAGCTACATACAGAACACAGAGCTACACACACAACACAGAGCTACACACACAAAACAGAGATTCGTACACAACACAGAGCTACATAACAGAACACAGAGCTACATACAGAACACAGAGCTACACACACAACACAGAGCTACATACACATCACAGAGCTACATACATCACAGAGCTACATACACAACACAGAGCTACATAACAGAACACAGAGCTACATAACAGAACACAGAGCTACACACACACACAGAGCTACATACACACACAGAGCTACACACACAACACAGAGCTACACACACACACAGAGCTACATACACAACACAGAGCTACATGCACAACCCAGAGCTACACACACAACACAGAGCTACCTACACATCACAGAGCTACATACACATCACAGAGCTACAGACACAACACAGAGCTACATACACAACATAGAGCTACACACACACCACAGAGTTACACACACAACACAGAGCTACATACACAACACAGAGCTACATCAAACAACACAGAGCTACACACACAACACAGAGCTACCTACACATCACAGAGCTACATACACATCACAGAGCTACAGACGCAACACAGAGCTACACACACACAACACAGAGCTACACACACACACAGAGCTACATACACAACACAGAGCTACATGCACAACCCAGAGCTACACACACAACACAGAGCTACCTACACATCACAGAGCTACATACACATCACAGAGCTACAGACACAACACAGAGCTACATACACAACATAGAGCTACACACACACAGAGCTACACACACAACACAGAGCTACATACACAACACAGAGCTACATCAAACAACACAGAGCTACATACACAACACAGAGTTACATACACAACACAGAGCTACATACAGAACACAGAGCAACATACAGAACACAGAGCTACACACACAACAC
>NC_060896.1:29517945-29525445 GCF_014805685.1 Silurus meridionalis
TGCGATCCCTCTATCTGGTCCAGTAGCAGGGCTATGAAACAGTCGGTGCATTCTCATAATCGACAACGCTCCCTTGTCAACATTAATATGACTGACTACCCTGCATACCCCTACTGTCAATGGAACAAATAAACACTGTGCCCTTTTAAATTGTAAAAAGGCACCTATATGAATATATATAAAGGCACCTATATGAATGAGCTAATAGTTGACAATACATTTTATGTTATTCCTCACAGAGACTTGGCAGATACCAGATGATTTTATCCATCTGAATCTGCTTACCCCTATTGGATATCGACATATGTCAGAACCACGTACAACTGGTAAAGGGGGTTGTCATTTTTCTATCCATTAACTATCTTTAAATTTGTTTTCACAATACCACGACATTTGAGTACATGGTTATGAAGTTTGGTATCAAACATCCCATTGTACTTATATTCATTTACAGACCACCTAAACAACAATGTGATTTTTTTCTTAGAACTCAGTGAAATACTAACCCAAGCATGTGCTGTGTCGTCCCAAGTTATTCTTCTTGGTGATTTCAACATTCATGTTGATACTGCTTGCTCCACTGCTACTCAGCTAAATGTTGTCTTTGACTGTTTTGACCTCATCCAGCATGTTAATTTTCCAACTCTTACTCATGGTCACACGCTTGATCTTGTTTGTACATCTGGTCTGAATAATATCTCTGTGGACAGTTTAGCTACCCCTCTTTCTGACCATAGACTCATCTTCTTTGATTTTACATCCATCTGTCCAGGAACCACATCAAAAATCCTTTTGTGATTCTGTTGCTGTATAGCAGGCTATTCAAGATCTTCCACTCCAAATTTCATGAATTTTCGCTGGGATGAATAAATTGATCTAATTAAACCATATCTTAATGGAGATTGTTCTTTGTGAACAGTGGCACTGTCATATTGGAATAGGTTCGGATCTCTTAATTAAAGTGAAATTTTGATGCTACCACCTCCAGTGACATCCTACTGAACTTTGAGTTTGGGAACGAACCACGTAAGACTGGAAAAGTCAGGTGTCCCAGTACATTTGTCTCTTCAATGGGTATGATATTGCTGTGGATTGAACTACTCAGAAACCATAAAGATAACTTTGGACAACAATGAACACAAGCAGTTATGGTACAATTGCTTAGAACTGCTTTTTCGTTACATTCAAGCCTCCATAAAAAAACACCAAAAAAAAACAACACTATTTAATAGCTGTAATGAATATCCTAGTTACACAATGGCACTTTTTAACACAGAGTACACATTTACAGAAGGGAATTATTCATAATCGCACTATCCAATGTCACCCAGATAAGCATGGGTTCCTTTCTGAGCTGAGGTTTCTTCCTCATATCATTTCAGGAAGCTTTTCCGCTCGAGTCACCTCTGGTTTGCTCATTTTATGTATATATATAGGGTTATACAAAAAGAATGAACCAATATCATTCTCAAGCATCGTCATGAATTGGGTCAGTGACCATTTGCAATATAATTGATCTAAGTTGATTGTGAGTATAATACTTGTGACTTGGCTGGAGTTTTGTAGTTATTTTCCTTAATAAAATATTGCGTAAAGAAATCGGTTCATTCTTTTTTAATAACCCTGTACATGATGTTATGGCTTGCCTCCCTCCTGCCACATGAATGGCTGAGAAGAAAACTGTATTTAGGCTACTGTCTCCTGGCATTCCTGAAGAAAAAAATTATTGCTATGTATAATGCTAGCATGTTTACAAACCATGAGTGCTTTTTTTTTTTCCAACAGATAAGATTACATGAACTGGAATTTGCAGCATGCTTATACTAGATATCTTCTTTTTACCTCAGAAACTGTAGCAATGACATCATTACTGCAATAAAACCTGCAGCATTTTGAATAAACCCTTTAATATCCCCACAGTTCACAGCTATTCATGGCATGCGTTCGTTTTACAAGCCGTAAAATGAACAAACATTAGCAGAGTGGCTAATCTTTAACAATTGGCCTAGATGTCTACACTTAATGTTGTACTGCTGTAAAAAGATAGACCACTGCTTCATTATCTTTTTGCTGTCACTGTGTAAACAGTGTGATAGCAAGTAAAGCAAATTATTCCAGAAAACACAGTCAGCCCACGCTGAATCTGCAAGCACTGCGACCCTTTGCTAACCTGCCTAGCCTTTAAAACTAGCTTAGATTTAGCAGCAGGGGCTAAACATAGGCACAAAATGCCTAACTATAGACATTAAATACCTTAGTTAGAGATTGCCTTTGGCATAAATGCCATGTGTCCCTGACTAATGGAACGTCTTGCTTGTTACGGCTACTTCGCTATATGTTTTGCATTTCTAACGAGATTCCATTGACAATTATACAATTATTATGCTCTTAGACGTTGATTTTTATTTTGATCATGCAAACAAAATTGCTGAAGGTCATTATAATTAAAAAAATCCTTAAAGGGTCTGATGGGATCCTGAGATCCGAGGCAACAGATTGTGACAGCACTGAGTATCAAAACAGATGTTTCACATTCAATTCATTTTTATTTGTATAGCGCTTTTAAAAACGAACATTGTCTCAAAGCAGCTTTACACAGATAATGTGGTGATAAAAAATGATTATATTCTTTATAAGTGTAAGTTTGATGAAGTCTGATGAGCGAGCGGTGGCGATTGTGGCAAGGAAAATCTCCCGAGATGGCATAGGGAAGAAACCTTGAGAGGAACCAGACTCAAGAGGAACCCATCCTCATCTGGGACATTCCACAGGTCCTACACCATATTCACAAATAAGCTTGAAATTTGATATTATAATAAATAAAATTATTTTAAAATTATTTAAAAATAATAATAATACAAATTGGCCTCAGTATTAATAATATACAAATGTCGTTGTTTAAATAATAATATTTAAATTAGTCATTATTAAAGTGTAACATTACATGATAATATACTAGGACGTTATTAGTAGTAGGAGTAGTCGTAGCAGTATTATGTGTAAATATTGTGTGTAAAAATGTTTACGTAAATATATAAATAAATCCGTTGATCTAACATGCTGTATCCATGTGACCCCATCATTCAAATCATAAAGAGTAAAGGTACCTAGGTACGAGGCACATTTTAGAAGTTATTTGAAGAAAGCAGCAATCATGCAGCATGACCCGTCAAGTTATTGCAGCTAAGGTATTGCAGGCTACTGAATGTCTAAGCATTGGGACCTTTTGGTTATTTATCTTCCTTTTTTTGGTCATTGCATCACCGCACATGTCCCTGTCATTACCCTGCGTCTCTGTGCTCCCAAGGAAAACACGGAATAAACGTATAACTCGAATGTATCTAACCTGCATTATGACGTGGACCAGCAGAGCTGTCAGTGAGCCTCACCAGGATCTGACGGCGTTTCAATTGGAACGAAAGAACAGTAATAGTGGGAACCGGTTCGACACGTTGTTTACATTAGTTCTGCAAATCTGACCGAAATAACCTTTTAACTAAAAAATGAATACAAAGACTCGATTTGCTGTTACTTGACTCCACTGGGTCAACTTCCTTTATCACAACACTCGACACCCACTCGGCACCGAGTATGAACAAACGATCCTGCCGAGAACAAGCAAAAGATCAACACAGACCCTGAGGGGGGTTTACTTTGGCTTAAGCTAACATAAGCTGCATCCATCACCAGTTCCAGATCTTAACAACTTGGCCCAAGTTCACACAGATGCCAACGTTTAAACATCTTGCCAGCGAAAAACTTTCAATTTATAAACCAGAACAGCCCACAAACCACAAGTGGAAGACGGCAAGAAACATCGAGGACAAGTAAAAATCGCTGTATGATGGACAGATACATTTAGTCATGCGGTATCTGCTGACGGAAGCACTTTTTTACTACTTGCTCATGCATTTGTTTTGTTGTCTGATTAATGGATTGTGACAGAAGCTAAAATACTTCATTGTCAATCACCTGTCAATCTAAACTACATACGGATTTAATCACACAGAAGTGCATAGAGGTTTTGATTTAGCTATGAAGGCGCAATGTCGATCTATATACATTTGCAAACGCAATTGCATAATGATACGTTTATGGTGATAAAAATTACACGATACGGAAAATAGTACTGGGAGACCAGACTTTTCCAGCCACATATGGTTCTTTCCCCAAGTTGGAGGCACACGACTGTATAGAATGTCTATTTTCCATTCACCTGAACTAGGTAGACCCAAACAAAGGCAGCTCCATGAAGATATGCTTAACATGGGTTTTAATGAAAGATATGGAGTGGCCTGCTATAGACCTTTCAACCCAACTAAACACTTTTGAGATGAACCTCACCACCCTTGTGGCTGAATGAATCTCCACAAGCACATAAGAAAAATCTAATGGAACATCTTCCCAGAAAAGTGGAGGTTATTATAACAGCAAATGAGGACGAAATGTGGAATGGGATGTTCAAAAAGCACATAAATATTCAAACTTACAAACTAATGTTGAATTTCAAAACGCTGCAGATTTTTCCTACTTAACAGCCAGTCTTTTCAAAAACGTTCGAATGCGATGTACACAGACTTCATCTTTACTCGTGCATTCCTGAAATTGGCCGCTATTTTTTTTCTCCCTCTAACTAGATGAGAGAAAAGTGTGACCTTATTTCCTATTCATAAATGTTGATGCTTACTGCAGCAGAACCATGAGGCCCAATAATTTCATGCACGCTACACTGCTTTCTCCTAAATTGAGCATCGCCAAATTACTCAGGGATAAACAAGCTTTTTCTCTGCCGCTACCGTGCATCAAAACATCTCCCAAGGTCGGAGTAAATCAGCCGAGTCGGAAATGGAATAGGGAACGGGAATGAATTAGCTAAACACAAACAACTCAGAAGATCCACAACAAACGTTGTTTGCACTCATATTCCCCAATTTGCCATCACATTCTCAACTAATGGCGTGAGTAATTAATAACAAAAAGTAATTCCTATTAGCTTTACCACACATTTAGCATCTTGGCCTCCAACGCACATGGATGAACTAGCGAGGTCCTCACAGAGTTGAGTACAGCCAGGGGACCCACCATCTGCCGGCTGGCACGTTCAGGTCGTATCAGAACACAAGCCAAGCCGCACGTGAAAGTCATAAGAGTCAAATTGGACCACAGTTCTAGGCTACAATGCGTTGAAGGACACTGGGATGAAAATGCTGCTGAAGGATTAGCTTTTTTTTTTTTTTAATGCTTTACATAATGAAAGCAACACAGTCTTGTTTAAATTTCCCAACTCTGTGAGAACATGAAGGGAAATACTGTATGGGAACTTTTGATAATCATTTAGTTTCACAACAAAAAAAACCCTTCTGTGTAATGATGTGCATTTTTCCTGCAAGCTTTTAACATTTACTTCAACTGATAGTGACGGCGGCGCTTTTTAAAAGGGCGAAATTTTAGGATCGGTGGAACTTTTAAAATAAATGAAGGAATAGGATAACCTGCCAATGTTAAAACTTGCTTGTTTCAGATTGTAATTTGGGAACAATTAAGAAATATAAATAGGTATAAAAAAAAAGGTAATTTAAGGAAATTAAGGGGAAATGTACAACACAAAATCCAAGTCCAAAATATTCCATTCCCATTAATACAAAGCTGAAAAAATATCTATCCATCCATCCATTCATCCATCTATCCATCCAACCAACCAACCAACAGTGGAGTCTGTTGAGTCTGCAGTGCTTATTGTAATCTCAGGTTCTGGTAATTATCTGACAATGTGATTTATTTCTTTGTAGTCCATCTCCATCATGGTTTAACATGTTCTGAGATGCTTTTCTTTTAGTCATGGCTGTAAAGAGTGGTTATTTGCATAACCGTCGCCTTCCAGTAAGCTTAAATCCAATATGGTGTGCTGCTATAATGGCTCATTTACGTTAAGGTTTTGTGTGTATGTTTGAGATGCATTTCTGCTAACCACGGTTGCAGTAAGTAAGTATTTAAGTTACTGTAGCTTTTCTGTCATTCTGAACCAAGGTCTCAACATGCTCAACATGTCTTGAGATCCAGAATTGCTGCTTACTAGATGTTTCCTGTTTTTTACACCATTCTCTGTAAAACTCTAGTGTGATGTCAGAAAATCAACTACGCCACATCTTTATATCAATTAATAGGTTAATGAGAGTAGAATACATACACTGCCTGTCAAATGTTTTAGAACACCTGGCATTTCTAATGTTTTTTTTTTACAGTTTAATGACTATTCATGTCACAGAAAAAAAAAAATGAACAATTAAATAAAGAAAGCTAGATCTTATTAACGGACTGTTTGGATTTCCTAATGGGATTCATAATGAGTGTTTTCATAAAGACAGCAGCACTCAGAGATTAAACCTATTAAGCCTTTAGATTAAATACATTTTGGCCTTTTTTTTTTTCGATCTAGATTGTTCTAGAATAATAAGTGCAGGTGATTCCTTGTAATGGTTAAGATTTGCCATGAAAGATTAGGATCATGTGACTAAGGTCCTTTCTATTTAATTTATATCAGCTCTTTGGGTTTTCACCGATTGTAACTGCTGGTGTTGACGCCGTGCAATCGCATTAGATGCGTAACTGGTAGAATGATGATTTTTTTTTTGTATTGTTTAAAGACTTTAATCACAGTCTTGATGTCACCCAAATGAGGATGGGTTCCCCTTTTGAGTCTGGTTCCTCTCAAGGTTTCTTCCTCATAACATCTAAGTCGGAGTTTTTCCATGCCACAGTCGCCATTGCTGCTCATCAGGGATAAACACACACCGTTCACCTTCACGGTTAAATTCTGTAAAGCTGCTTTGAGACAATGTCTGTTAAGAAAAGCGCTATAGAAATAAACTTGACTTGACTTAACTTCCATTGCCAAGTCCAAATCTGTATCATCAGTCTTAGCACTACGTTAACAATACAGTGAATAAAGCTAGTACTGTGAGCGAAATTCAAACCCCAGTCCTGTCCTCCCACATAATGTTGAACCTGACTCCACATGTATGTCCTCTAGACCAGTTGTAGAGTGTAGACTTTGAGCTCTGAGATCTAAAAATGTAGCTATAAAAACACACATAAAAAGCACAAGCGTCACAGTAATTGCACCACATCATGCTGCTAAACTTGAAGCCAAGTGGTAAACATGGATACACTGAAAGCTTGCAAGAAAGAAGAAGAACATGAGGACCGCTGAATGGCATCAAAGGCACAGAGATATACGATATTCAGTCCATCTTTAATTATTGACTGAGAGAAAAAAACACGATATAATCTGAGAGGAATTTAATTCATAGAGCAATTAACATCCTGGGAATGTAGGGCAGGAAAAAAAAGGACCAGCACCAGGAATTATGTCATTGACGAGGAGGATCATGTGTCTTCTTTCTGGTTTTCATGCGACTTCTGTCTGGGTCTGTCAAGCCTACATAAAGCAAGCACTATTTCACAGCTGATGTTCTGTCATGCTGTTCTATTGAAAGCAGT